>NC_084540.1:2862500-3162500 GCF_024500275.1 Phycodurus eques | reverse complement strand
TGCAAAAACAAAAATGAAGACCACGCCCTGCAGCACCTGAACAGCGGAGGTGGCATCTGTAAAGCTGACAACGGTTTCAAGTGCTGCTGTAGGCCAAATAATCACTGACAATCTATGCAACAAGTTGTTGCCGATACCGCCGCGGTTGCCACTTCGCTGCACTTGCTCCTTTTGGAAATGCCAATCGAGCCGCGATGAGGACGACAAGTCAAATAAGACACGCCCCCCGCCCCGCCCCCACAAACACGTTTGACGCGTCACATCACGGATTCAGTCATCAGTCCGAAAGGATGACGACCTCACACACAACATGCGCGTGCACACAAACACACGCGCTGTCAAAACACGCGCACACACCGTCTCTTACACACATCACGTGTGTACACAAATGTTTTGTCAGTCAGTGAGTGAGTGTGTGTGTGTGTGTGTGTGTGACGGAACATAAGTCAGCGCGTTGACAGGGTTTAAAAAGTCTTTCATAAACCACACCCTGCTGATGAAACATAGCGTCAACTTCCTGTGTGCCCTGACTCAACAAAAAAAGGAAACAACCGCAAATAAAAACAAGCATGTCTTACCCCGATGTTGTTGTTGTTTTGTTTTTGTTTGTTTTTTTTGTATAGAAGTGGGATCCCTAAATGGCAAGCAGTATTTTTCCCCACGGGGAGAACATGCAAACGCCGCAGAGTCGAGGGCCGGACTTGAACCTGGGTCCTCAGAACTGTGAGGCAGATGTGCTAAAATTACTGATGTTTACCAACAACAACAAAAAAACATGACAGTCACCGAAGACAACATTTCTTTATTTTATTCCAAAAAAATGTTCTCGGTTCTCTCTAAATTCTTTGAAGTTCGCAAAAACATTTTTTGGGGTCTTGGTTTTTGGTGTGTGCTGTTGTGCGTAAATCTCATTGCAAAAAAAATATATATATAATATTTCTTTTTTAATAAATCAGCAACAATTTCAGCAATTCACTTGGGTCGCTTGTGTGTACGTTAATGAGGGGGAGGGGTTGGGGGCGGGGAATGAACTTAAATGATTTCAACAAATGGCTGCAATATAACAAAGAGTGAAACATTTAAGGCGGTCTGCATACTTTCCGTACCCACTGTAGCTCGAAAAAAATAAAAAAAATAAAACTTATTTGAAGTTGATTTTATTCTTTTTTTTTTTTTTGCAACGAGACTTACGCACGACAACAAAACCTCGAGGACACGAACGATAAATGAGTCAATCTTAACCATGACACATGACGAATGCGTGATATTTAAGTGTGTGTGCGTGTGGTCGTCAGGTGTGTTTAGTGTGATGACGCCATAGGGGAAGGCTCACCCCCGGCATTTAACACGCCCCTCGCATACACGGGGGGCTAATTACACTGTGTGTGTGTGTGTCACACTAAGTGTTTTTGCATCTTGCGCAAGCCTTGATGATAGCGCGCTCCATTTGCTCCTGTCACACGCTCGGCCGGCGCAGGCCTCGACAAAGACCCTCCTCGCCGTGTGTGCGTGCGGTAACGCTAACATGCTTCCAAACGGAGTATAAACAAACACAGGAATAGGCAGCCCTCCCACTCGTCACGTTAAAAAAAAAACACACACAAAAAAAACAGCAAGGAGACTGACCTCTGAACTCGACCTCTGTGCTTTTCCATGATGCTTGAGCACTTAGCATTTAGCATTTTCAACTGTATTATTATTTTTACAAAGGTGCCTCTCTTACTTCACATTGATTGACGTCATAACTCCGGATTGTGTTAACTGCAAACTAATGAAGTCAGTACATCTGTTGAAGCCAAATTTGGCATCATAAAAAAAATGATAACTTTTTAAATCGATGATTAAAGCGGCGGAACGGTGGGCGGCTGGTTAGCACATCTGCCTCACAGTTCTGAGGACCGGGGTTCAATCCCCGGCCCCGCCTGTGTGGAGTTTGCATGTTTGCAGGTTGTCCCTGCGATTGATTGGCTGGCGACCGGTTCAGGGTGTACCGACGCCTCTCGCCCGACAGGCTCTTGTCACTTGGCCCTAACACGTATAACCTAAAGTTAGAAAGGTTAGAAACACATAAATCTAAAAAAAAAATATGTATATTTTGCAGGATCATGCTACAAAAAAATACCACCAAATTAAAATTTGAAATCCAATTTGGAAAATTAATAATAATACTTCAAGCAGCAATGAACAGGCCTTTGTCACTGGGCCCTAACGCATTTAATAATTCATGTATCCTCGAAAGAAAAATGCAGAATTATGCTAAAAAAAAAAATTCCACTTGAATTTTTGTCAATATTAAATACAATTTGGGTGTGATTTTCTTCAAATGATTTTGTTGTTCCCTTATTGTGTCCTCAATGTCACTATTGATACCGTGTTTAGAATTAAATGAAAGATGTATGTATTCTTTATGAGTACCTACATTCTCGCTGGACACAACATTAGGTACGCCTCCTCAATCTAATGCAGTCCCAAAACAAATGAAAAGTAAACGCACCCTAAAGACATTCAAAGTCAGTGCTATTATCTTTGTAAAGGCAGATATTTCCCATGGCGTACCTAACGACGCGCTCGTCGTTGCGAAAACAACATGGCTGAAATGAAAGCCTCCCACGTGGGCCTAACCGGGGGGGGGGCATTTATTGGAGTGGATTCCGTTGAACCCCGTAAAAAGCGGGTGGCGGCACCGTCGCTCTTGCCTTCAAAGGCAAAAAAGCCCTTCGGCCGTGTAAGATGCGATCTTGCACTCTGACCGTGACGCATGTTGGGAATCGGTATGGAAGAAGGGACGCCACGAAACGGGACCACACGTGGCGGCAAATAGTGCGGCGTTAGCCCGCGGGCCTTTTCACCCGAAATGACAAACCATCTGACGGCTGATGAGCTCCATTGTCCTACAGTAATCCGCGCGCTTTCATCTGCAGAAACCTGGGGGCACTTCACAAAAAAAAAAAAAAAAAAACACGAGCACGGAAAAAACACACGAGGCCCACACAGGAAGAGCTGAATCCCCCCAAAAAGCGGAGTTCATCTTTCTGCTTTTCACTTGATGACGTCCGGCGGTGTTCAACTTTAGTCACCAGCTTCTTCACTTCACAGCTGCTCCTTTTTTTTTTTTTTTTTTTTTTTTTTTTTTGGGAGTTTCCGAGCGATTCGATTGTAGATTATCCCTGAAAAATCCGGGTCAAATTTGTAAATTTCCGACCTGCGGCGCCGACAGACTTCAGTTCACGTAACGTACGGTGACATTGGCGGGGCGGGGGCCTCGGTGCCCAATTCTGTCGAATTTGGAAGAAAAAATAAAAATCAATCATCCCTGACACCAGTTTCACCAATCGATTGGGTGAATGTTCATCCTAACGGGACGCATGAAAAAGTCTCAAGAACCCGTGCCAAAAGTTCAAAAGGTGGTCGGCCATTTTGGTCACGCGTCATCAGCAATCGCCAGCACTTAATGAAGAAATCCCACATAATGCTTGACATCTCACCAGAAGAACATCATCTGCCATGTAACTAACTACTTTTACACTTTACCGCCGCGCACACATTTGCGTGCTCCAACACCCCCCCCCCCCCCCCCTCAAAAAAAAAAAAAAAACATGCAAGGAATTCGAGCGTTGAGCAGAAAATGTCACAAAGGTTCGGATACAATTTTTTAAAAAACACACACAAAGTCACCCAAGCACACGGCAGGAAACAGAAAAGGACCCACAATAACACAATAAAAGTGTAATGACATGTTATTCTGTTATTCTTATGTTCTCTAAGCTTAGGGTATATTTGGACTTTTACAGATCGCTTTGATCTGTGCTAATAGTTGCAACATGCTTCTTCTAACACTAAATAAAAAAAATAAAATAAAAAACATTAGCGATGAATAAATCAAGTTTTAAGGTTGCATATGCCAAGTCTTTTTCCAACGCAGCAGACATTTAATCCTTATCATATCTAATTGACCCCATTTTAATGATTTTCTTCTATTCTTGTCAAGGGACTCATTCGGCCAAGATTTTTTTTCTTCTTTTTTTTTTCTTTTTTTTTTACGTACTCTGCAGGTAACAAACGTCTTGAATGTTGGGGTTAAAAGTTAATTGTCCATACCGTTGAGGTGAGATCCGGACCCCGCGTCCTTCCAGCTGGCACCGCATTGATTCCCAAGTCCTGGCCCCCAGACAGTCGCTCAACTGATTTTAGAGCGGGAGTCAAAAACACACACGCACACGTCTCTGTACTTTTAAAAAGTCCATGACATCTCCCCAAAAAAAATCAATCCAATGTGGCGTAAGTGGGGGGGGAGAAAGTAGTAAAAAAAAAGTCCGTCTGCTGTCCAGGGAGCGCACCCAGCCAAAGTGCTCAATTATCCCCGACAAGCAAGGCGAAGCAGAAATCCGGCGCCTGAATGCCCCTCTAAAGAAGGCCAAACATGAAAACATTCCTGGGTGCAAGTATGCGCGGTGGCGAGCTGAACAAGTTGGCCCAAACGTTGGAAGAAGCTCCGCAACTCCGCCTGGCTGCGAGCGAGGCGCATAAAGTCAAGTCGGGAGTCAACACGCTGGCATTACCGCAACACCTAACATCCGGGTAGGGCTCGCACAAACAAAAGCATTTCAAAGAAACGCGAACAGGGTTTAACGTTCCTCTGCTACTTTTATTTTTCATGAATGCAAACTGTTATATAAATCTATTCATCTAAATCTACGCGGTACAGTTTCAGCTATCATTTTTAACGCTGCTTTTATTTGACTCCTTTCCTGTGTTTAGCTTCGCTAGCTTGACGTAGCTACTTATGGCTGGGTGATTTTCCCTCGTTTGATAAAAGACGACGTTTTCAAGATGTTACTCGTTGAAAACCACACGGGCCAAAAGTCAACAAGTTGCACATGTAAAAAGGAGAATGAGTAGATGTATTTTTAGGAGGCATTTTGTCTAAAGAATAGGAAGTAGTAGTCGCCCGCCATTTTGTTTGCTAGCGGCTAAAAAGTTTGGACAAGCATATAATTTCATGACTGAAATAGTTTTATCTTTTTATTTTATTTTTAAATCCCCTTTAGGCCGCCTCTGTGATTTTCTCTCCACCCAGTTGTTTACGAAAACAATTAAATGAAATAACAGCAGTAATGTTGGCCTGTGTCCAGGTTGGTAACTGCAAATTATTACAAACAATCCGTTGTAGTGAGTGACGTCAATGCTACACAGGCTCGATTTACCGGAACATTTGTCCTTTTTTTCTTTCCCAGTGAGGTACATTATAACATGTACACATCATTTGTTTGTAGTTTAATAATTTAGTTGCCCCCCACACACACACAAAAAAAGGAAGGAAAGCAGTTGTTGGAAGTCCCATGGAATCAAGCTGTGATGTCTTCCCCAACAACAAAATGGCGGGAGTCGTTTAAAGGAGACGACTATCCATCCATTTTCTACGCCGTTTATCCTCACTAAGGCCACGGGTATGCTGGAGCCTACCCCAGCTAACTGCGGGCGAGAGGCGGGGTACACCCTGAACTGGTTGCCAGCCAATCTCAGGGCCACAGGTGGGTAGAGTAGCCAAATATTTTACTCAAGTAAGAGTACTGTTACTTTAGAATAATATGACTCAAGTAAAAGTCAAAAGTAGTCATCCAAATATTTACTTGAGTAAGAGTAAGAAAGTACTCCATAAAAGAAACTACTCAACTAAAGAGTACCTTGTGAGTAATTCTGATTTATTTTTATTTTTTTTAAATCAGAGCATGAACATCAAAGAAACAAAATATAATATATGGGAGTCGGCACACACCGGCCACCATTTCAATTTTTAATTGCCCAAAAACCAACAACACATGCATTGGGCACTACAGAAACGTTATTTGCTTTCTTCACTTAAATGACTTCATATAGAAGCTGTTTGCTGAACAGACTTAGTGATCATGTGTGCGACACCATAGGTTAGGGCTAATGTTGCCATTTCCATTGGCAACACAACAATAGAAACATCCGCAACTTACCACAAGGTGTTTTATCAAGTTAGAAATGGGCTGAAATATTAGTGTTTGGGCAGTCACAATTTAAGAGCTGTATGACAAAGCTGTTGTTATTTGGAGTCTGTCTAGTCAACACACTCGCGTGGCTGTTTTTTAATTGTTTTCCCCCCCAAAATTGAGTGATTTTGATTGACTCGCGAAGGCGACGTGCGCGGTCATGTGACTGCTTTGTGTCGTCTGAATGGTTAGTTGGAGTCCAATGAGAGTGATTGGCGCAACGGGCGCCCTATGCGGAAGTCGAAGATGAAGTCTAAAAATAGACGCGCATACGCTAGAATGAGTAAATAAAAGTAGCGAACGACATGTCGATCATTGTAACAGTACAGTTTATTGAAAATGTTACTTGAGTAAATGTAGCGCGTTACTACCCACCTCTGATCAGGACACATACAATCATTCTCACCTACGGGCAATTTAGAGTCTTCAATTAACCTACCATGCATGTTTTTGGGATGTGGGTGGAAACAGAAGTACCTGGGGAAAACCCACACAGGCACGGGGAGAAGATGCAAGCTCCACACAGGCGAGGCCGGCTATGAACCCGGGTCCTCAGAACTGTGAGGCAGATGTGCTAACCAGTCGCCCACCATGCCGCCTGAAAGGAGTCATATGATGGAAAATTGACTTTTTATCGTTTGTATGTTAATTGTGTCTGGAGTGCCTGGAAATTATTTATCTTGGTCTCCTTTTTGTGTATCACAAAAACCTGGCATTTGAGTAGGGGTGTGCAGACATTTTATATCCACTGTAGATGGATTGATAGATAGAGCACAGCTTTGTAACGTCTTGCCAACTTTTGACACACTTTTTATAAATCCTATTTTGATCTCCAAAGGCTGCGATAAATCAGTCGTTTATTCCCCCGATTTTTTACTCAATTTTTGGAATCCTAAGGCTCACTCATAAAGTTTTCAAGTGACTTTGATGGTGCCTCAACATCTGAGTGACTCATGTTCTTCAACTGGAGGCCAGACAGCCGCCGATCACAAGGGAGCTTGTTGGTGTTTAGGAAATGTAGTGCTGTGGGAAGACAAATGCAGTTCCGGGAAGGAAGATTTACATTCTCCAAGCGCGTGTGACAATCTCGTTGGGTGTTCGCTATTCGGTATTCTCGTAGCGTGGATGGATGCAGGCGTAGTGCGACCGAGGCATTGCTCTCCTCCCAGGGCTTCTTTTTCTGATGTTGCATCATCACATCGGAATATTGAGCTCGAATGATTTTGTGGTGTGTCAGTAGTGCACACAAACATTCATGAAAAGTTGTAGAGTTCAAGTCTTTGCAGTGATCCAAGAAGCCAAGGCACGTGTTGTCTTGATCATCCTTGTCTTGACTTGCCCTGCGTGCGCTCAGATGTTTCACACATGCGACCTCCATGTGTGCAATGAAATTTTTCCCGTAAGAATAAAAACTTCCCTTGCTATTTCCCAGTTCACCTATTACTGATGCAGTGTATTGCAGATTTTTTTTTCATATACATACTGCGCATAATTCGCCATATCACAGAATTTGAGTGTATGCTCTAATTTTGTTAGTGGAACCTAACCCTCACCACCATGAGGATTTACTCTAGTGTACAAGACTTTTTCTAAAAAATAAAAAATAACTAAAAAAAAATGTATGACATTCTTCTAAAAGAAACTTTTTTTTAAAAATATTTTTTTTTAATTGAAAAAAGAGCTTTTTCTTAAGACTTTTCCCCTTCGAATAATTTTTTTTTTTTTCTCAAAACGTACGGTTTTTAATTCTTTTAAAAATGTGGAACTTCTTCCCCTTGGAAAAATAAGATGTTTTTTTTTTTTTTTTTTTTTTTTTACTAAAAATGTATGATTTTTGTATGTATGATTAAGTATGAATTTTCCCCCTCAAAAATACTCCTTCTACTCAGATTTCCTGTTTGTCATTTAAAAATGCTTTGTTTCTAAATGAATGACTTTTCCCGCTGAAAATTAAGACTTTTTCCCCCTCAAAATGCACGATTTTTTTTTTTTAAATCTGGAATTTTTTATGACTTTTCTATAAAAAATCTGACTTAAAATAAAGCAACATTTTGTCGGCGGTGTGGGACAGACAACACGTAATTCGTGGATCAGACTACAAGACAAATTTGGTCTTTCACGATTGCACTATGTCAGTCTACTGCAATAAAATCTTGTGTTCCGATACCACCGCATCCCGTCTTTTACGATCACTGGGCTTTATCTTGTCAACTCAACCGCGACCGGATACACCCGTTACCATGGCGACGACATCGCAACGCGTGTATTATAAGGGACAAAATGGGGAAAAACGTGCTGGTGGTCACTGGTGCTCGGGAGATAACGCTCATTTAAGGTTCGCTTGAGGTATGCTCATGTACTTTTAATACGATACGGCTCGCAAGCAGGCAACAAAACGTTATGTAGCCTAGCAAGCTAGTGCTAGCACTAACGGTTGTGCGTAAATATCTCGGCGTTATGTCGAATCATGCTCTAAAGTTTTGGTGTGTGTGAAGTAATTTAATTACAATAAAGTAGTTCAACTACAGTAAGTTAGCTCCCGTTATTTCTGTCCTGTTGTAATGTTGGTTTGACCTGACTGATTAGAATACATGACCTGACGAGAGGAGTGATTTCCAATCTTTATGGAGCGAAGGCACATCTCTTGGCACACCAACAAACAAAAAAATGTCACAAAAAGTAGATACTCAGTCATTACTGTATGTACTTCCTGACATATTTATTTAAAAAATAACATTCTAGATGTTTCCCCCCCCCCCCCCCCCCCCCCTCAAAATGTATTGCTTTTTTTCCCTAAGAAAAAGTACTTTTTTTAAATGACAACCTTTCGGTCGAAAAACATGACTATTTCTAAAAAAAATATGACATTATTATGTATTTATTATACATTGTAGGGTATCATCTATATTCACGTTTGTGTGTGTATTTTACAGCGCAGGCATGGATGTGGCTTTTGAGGGCACATTGACCGACACCCAGACGGTTCTCCCGGTCCTTGCCTCAGATAAGTGAGCCCTTCACATGCAGACACCGGAGGGGGGTGTCTGGGTGGGTAGGGGGTGGGGGCGCGCAGGGGTTCAGCACTTTTGACCACTGGGCCTCCCCACCTTGAATGGCCTTGTTGAAAAGCACAGTCATAAATTGTGGGATGAGCCGCAAACCTCCCCCCAATCACAAACCCCAACGTCCCCCCTCCCCTCCGTTCAATGAGTGGTGGTTTCCATCTCGGCTAGCCTCTCGCTCTTTAGAGATGAAAGGATAAGCAGAAGAATAGGCACAAAAGACGGTCAGGTTCGTGTTACCGGGACGGCCCTCAGAGAAAGCACATGAAAGGCTTCGGGGATGGGAGAAGACACGGACACCGACAGCGAGGCGGACCGTCGTCAAAAGACGTTTGGCACGATTCCCCGACGCTCACCTGTGCGCTCAATTCAAACTCAAACCTTGATCTTAAAGCAATCACACTAAATGTTGGTATTTCATCATATCTAGCCCGATTGTGAGTAGGCTTTACACGATCAGAATTTTTGGGGCCAATCACCGATCAGCGAGTTTAAAAAAAAACGATAACTGATCACCGATGCCATCACAAGATTGAGCAATGTTTCTATTTCAATGACTTGTTCATTTACTGTATATACTTGTGTACTGTATACTGACTATCTTCAAAAGTATTCTCTATTCAGGTGATGCATTCTAATCAGTCAGCTCAAGCCAACACTGACTGAGGAGTATCTGCAACATTTGCACAATCAACATTGTCCCAAACTATCGTACTACTCGCTCGAAGTCTCGGCGGCCTTTGCACAATGGTCATTGCACCGGACTATTGCGATATCGGTCATTCGAAACTGCTCTCAGTGCTAGAGGACTCTGCATCTTTTTGCACAATTGTCAAAAAAAAAAAAAAAAAATGTACCGGCATTACCAGATAACTAGCAACCCATTATTGCTCAGTGACTGTTTCCTCTAAAACCTCTAATCTTTTTGAGAGTAGTAAAACTAAACAACTGAGATAATGTGGTTGCCCAAGTGTGCACACCCTCTTATAAGTGGGGATGTCGCTGTTTTCAGAATTACCCAATCACGAACAAAATCAATTCAACCTCTTGCTAAACGATGGTCAGCATACATCTGCCACCATTTTAAATGCCTCTTCTGGTAGGCTTTTCCTGACATATTAATGGTGGAAATGGTTTTGAAATGATTTATTTTGGTCTAATTTCTTTATATCACCGAAACCTAGTATTTAAACATGGGTGTAGCTACTTTTTATATCCACCGTGTGTCCCACTGAACTTACATTTGGACTCAAATTTGCATGAATCGGACAATAACAACACTTTTCTAACAGCAGCATATCATGCACTTTTTTGTTTTTCACACCATGTAGCGGCAAATTGAAAAGTAACCAAATGAATCGTAATAAACACACACATATATATATATATACACACACACAGGCACGGGGAGAACATGCAAACTCCTCACAGGAACTCCGATCCTCAGGTGTTTGTATGTATATAAAATTGTACAACTATATACAGTATAGGTATGATATATACAGTCATTAAAGTAAAATATTACACCACCTTTGTTTCTTCAATTTCAATTTCCTGTTCATGCCTGGTACCACTAAATGCATTTTACCAGAAGAATATATAATTCTGTTTATTATTAAGAAAACCATTGAAAATTGCTCGAGCTTGAAATCAGCACTTATATTAAACTCTTTCATTGCTATTTTCATTGTTATCATTATAGTTGTACGTTTAGTTGCACCAAACATTACAAATGAACAAGAAACTAACAATGGGTGTCGTATTTTTTCCATGACTATATCAATTAAGTATATCATACGTAATTTTCTTTGCTCATACGTAATACTGTGTCAGATTATTATTAGCAGTATTATTGTGTTTGACTGCCTTTGATTTCTCCCATTGTTACGAATACACGTGTGCTCACTCATTTGCCGGCCAGTGCTGTGTTTCATTGCGTACGAAGCCAGGACACTCGAAAAGTGGACGTTTCGGTTCCACTTGGATATAGTATATTTTAAGACACCATATGAGGGTTGTCGCGCATGTTGTTGTTGTTTTTAAAGTACTGATACTAACAAAAACTGGCACATGCTATTTTTGACTTCAAAATACTCAGTTGACAAGTGTAATTTGGCAGCTCGTAATGAAGTGCTGCCTCCACCGGTGAAAATACAATCCTTGCTGTATTTTTGAGAGCTGACATGCGCTTCCCAGTTTGCAGTCGCTTTTTCTTTCCAAGACTCGGGGGTCAACAATTAGCCATTCCCTCGTGCGGCCTTGAGTTGTCATGGTAACAAAAGCCGTACTCTGCATTGGCCCTACAGTAGAAGGGGTAAGTAAAACAGGTACATTTCAGCAAGGCAAAAATAAATGTCATTGTCTTTTAATTAAGGATCCTTGTGGTATTTTGACAAAAGCATGTTACAGACATGTTACGATACCTCGTAAGTGGTTTAAATTGCGCAAGAAAAAAAATGCGTATTTTCTTTTGTAGATTGTGACGTTCTGACAGCTTCAGTCTTTCATCTGTCAACACCAGCCACCAAACAAGGTGATGATTAATAATCTTCTTGGGTTTCTTCTGCTTCACATTTGCTTTTTGCCTCGTTTTATGAGAAACTTGTTTTGTCTACTTTTTATCACTGTGTAGCATTTCACACGCAGAATTATCGCGTGCGCTTTCAAAGCCAAGTCGTTCGTGATATGCGTACAGTAATCAATGTGGAGCGAGCCCTGCCGAGAAAAGCAAAAGTAATTGGTGCCCCTCTGAAAATGATTATAATTGTTTATATTAATAGTTTAAACTAGGGATAGGCGAGTACTGATACCAGGTATCGGTATTGGGCCCTTACCTATTCACATCCCGGGAATCCTATTGAACTGCAACCGTTTTGTCAAGAGGAATGGATCCGAAATTCATTCTAATCATTGTGCGGCGTCTGATCTGCAACTACAGGAAACGTTTGGTTGAGGTTATTGCTGCCAAAGGAGAAGTTTTGGTTGAAGGTTCACCGTACTTTGCTATATTTGAGGGTTTCCTTCCCCCTCAGTTCGTTTTGAAAGGGTTTTAAGGAGTATTAGTGTTTGGCAGCAGAGACCCCTTTCAAGGATGCACAGTAGCGCCACTAAAATTAGATTTCCCAAATTCCTGAGTGGGATCTTCACCATCAACACACACACTCCTACTCTCCTCAGTGTCTCCCTCGCGGCATTCCTCCTCCTCGGTGGCATTTAGTGTCACTCACTCAAAATCCTCTAAAAGCCATCCGCAGTTCTCTGCATCGTAGTCTTTGCCCAGACTCGCCCTGCGTGCTGGCAGATATTTTGTGCCTGGGGGGGTCACGTCAGCGAGAGTTTGCAGAGAGAAAGTTGCGAGTGCGGACAAACAAAGGTGTCGAGCCAAAAGGGCGCCGGTCCTCCTCCTCATCCTGCTGTCGTCACCTCGGGGATTTTACCCGCTTTACTGTCAACGCCCATGCCACTATTTAAAAAAAATATATATTTTTGTCGAAGCACCGGGGTCAAAAGGGTGCGATCAAAGTAAATTCAAATGCAAACTCTGGGGTTCAGTGAATATTTTAATAAGCGAGGAGTGTTGTCTTAGACCTGCTCCATGAATAAAAGCCCTAAGACAACATTTGTGATTTGGCGCTATATAAAGTGGAAATTGAATCCAATTGAAACACATATGGAGGCTGTCAGGTGTGTGCCGAGGCAACAGGTGGGGATATAACACGGAACTGATTTTAGCCAATCAGAAGCACACAGAAAGTCATTTCCGGAAAAGTCACAGTAACCAATCATACGTGCAGAATTTCTTGTTCATTCTGCACTTCAATATAAAGGGAATCCATCCATCCGTCCATCCATATTCCTTTACCGCTTATCTTCACTAGGGACTATTGTTCTATTCGTCATTTCAAACTGCTCTAATTGCTCGAGGGCTCGGCATCATTTTGCGCAATTGTCAAAACATTTTCTTTTGAAATTGTACCGGCATTATCACATTACTGGTAACATTTTATTGCTCAGTGACTGTGTTTTTATGTCTCGAAAAAGTATTTTCAGTCAATTCTCTTGTCTGTTTTCGTACTAGAGCAGCTCCAACTACCGGAGACAAATTCCTTGTGTGTTTTTGACATACTTGCCAAGTAAAGATGATTCTGATTCTTAGGAAGCTGAGTCCGGGGGCTCTGTGCGGGCTCTGCTATGTCCGGGTTTGAAGTCTGGGCTTCACTGTTTAAGCTGCTGGCCCCGGCGACCCGAACTCGGATAAGCGGAAGAAAATGGATGGATGGATAGATAACAAAAAATGACAAACCGTTAACACAGATGCACATTTAATATTGGCAAATTATATATGTATATCCGAGCAGTAAGTTGAAGTGTGAAAAAATTCACAAAAAATCTAAATGAAAAATGCAAACTCTGTTAATGAAAAAATGTCAATACAACAGGTATAACAATTGATATAAAAAATGATTAAAACAAAGATTGAACAAATTCCGGAAAATGTTCACCTGGAAAACAAGACAGCGCAATCCAACAACCCACTTCCTGATTTTCTGTTTTTTTTGGGGGCGGGGGGGATTTGTGTTTTGGGACAAACAACATTTTCATGAAACCAAGCAGATTTTCATTCTGTCATTAAATCCCCTTTAAATACAAACGTGATCCGATTTACGCCGCTCTCCTCCTGCCTCGTACGTGAACTCTGCACAGGCTTTGGCGCCATCCCACCGTGCAATATACCACTCGGGACCGTGGTCCCCAAACCCAAGCCCCGCTTGTGTCCAGATGTCACACGCATACACACACACGCGTAGCATGACATAATTACACATATCCACTGTTACTTTTGGGACAACCTCCTTCAATGGAAACTGTAATTGGGAACAAGCTATTATGTCAATTATGGCAAATGGCTGAGCTTGTCAAGGCGGCCTAAGTGTGGCAGACGTCAGACATCAATTATGGCAACCTCGCTGCCGTAGCCCGCCGTGCTATATCCAGCCCCGTATAGCGAGGCGGGGTACTGGGAATGATGGTGGGGGTTGGGCCACCATCCCATCCTCTTCCAGTCTGATTTGTTGGCCGTTTTCCACTTCTGACATCCTTTCTTCAATCAATGGACCGCGCCAATTGACCTTTACCACACACACACGTGCACATAAAGTGATGTAAGGCCCCACATGGTTCCAATTTCGGGGGTAATGCACCGCTCCTTGCAATCTGACCCAATTAACCAGAGTCGGCTGGGAATGTCCCAGCGCTAGACGCGGTGGCAAAGAGGTAAAAGTTCAAAGGTGAGGTCTACTTGTGTGTATGTCTGTGTGTGTTTGGGTGGGGGATGGTGGACGCCAACCGTCTGGCAGTGTGGCTGCCGTCAGCAAACCTGTTAGCTGCTTGTCACATGTTCGACACAGGTGCAATATTGATACAAATGTGTCAAGTATTGATACTGTATTGTAGCTGTACGATGTCCTGGTTAGGGAATGGAAACATTGGTTCTTTTGGAGAAGTGGTTTCGAGTAATTCAATTCCTAGAAATCGTTTGTTTGCTTGCTTGATGATTCCACTTATCGATTCCTCTCAGGAGAAAAAAAAAAAAAAGAACCAGCACTTTGACTGGGACTCGACTGCATGTGAGGCCACTTTTAAAACGCCTCGTTCTGGGGTGTGATTTGGCCGAGGCAGCGTAGGGAAAAACAGGGCGTAAAACGGGAAGATAGAACAAATTTAACATTAAAAAAATAAATAAATAAATACAAATCAAACAGAGCTTTGACCATGACTCGGCCGCTGGCGAGCCCGCTTAAAGCACCTCGTTCTCAGATGTGATCGGGCTCATGCCACGGTGAGAGTGACAGAAAAACAAGGAGGAGAAAAAAAATAGAACCACCCGTCAAGGGGGTGCTTGGAGGTGGGCCTCTGGGTAGCCCTCGACTCTTTCTGGAGGTGGCGGTTTCTAAAAAGTGGGTTTCTTTAAGACGTGCAGAAGGTATTTTGCAAAACTATGTCAGATATGTTCATTTAAAGTGTGTTTAGTTACATAGATAGCAATGTACAATCATATCACTTTGGCTTAATATACAATATTGAAATCAGCTTTTTATCAGAAGTGTTTTATATTCAATAACATTTGTTACAATATGTTGTGAAGCTTCCAATAAGGAAAAAGATGTGTTACATACTATTGTGATGAGAGGTAAATTCCAGTGCAAACTGTAGGATAAAGAGGGTTGCATCAGGAAAGGCTTTAAACTTTGCCAAACAAATATGAGCGTTCATCCAAAGAATTCCATACCAGATCGGTCGTGGCCCGGGTTAACGACGTCTGCCACAGGCGCCGTTAACCTACACGGAAGGAGCTGGACGAAGTAGTTCTAAGAGAGAGTCGTGATTGGTGCAGATTTTAATGGACATGTTGGTGAAGGAAACGGGGGTGATGACGAGGTGATGAGTAAGTTCGGCATCCAGGTAAGGAATCTCAAGGGACAGATGGTGGTCGACTTTGCAAAACGGATGGAAATGGCTGTAGTGAACACTTTCTTCCAGAAGAGGCAGGACTATAGGGTGACCGACAAGAGCGGAGGTAGAAGCACGCAGGTGGATTACATCTTGTGCAGACGATGTCATCTGAAGGAGCTCGCTGACTGTAAGGTAGTGGTAGGGGAGAGTGTGAGATGACTGGTGGTGGGGAGGAAGATTAAGAAGACAAACACAGAGCAGCGAACCACGTGGTGGAAGCTGAAAAAGGAAGATTGTTCTGCGGCTTTTCGGGAAGAGGTGAGATAGGAGGAGCTTCCAGAAGACTGGACCACTACAGCCGAGGTGATCAGAGAAACAGGCCGGAGAGTACTTGGTGTATCTTCCGGTAGGAAAGGAGAGAAGAAGACTTGGTGGTGGAACCTCAAAGTACAGGAAATTATACAAGGGAAGAGGGTAGCTAAGAAGAAGTGGGACACTGAAAGGACTGAGGAGAGGAGAAAGGAAAGCATGCAGGCGCGACGTCGGGCGAAGGTGGTGGTGGCAAAGGTCAAACCTACAAGGTCATATGATGACTTGTATGCCAGGTTGGACACTAAAGAAGGAGAAAAACGTATGTACGTAGTATCGAGGTTGTTTTTCTTCCAATATATCCGTTATCGCACATTACCGGTATCGTTGGCAAAGTATCGTACTAATGCTGTATTGTGAGTTTGACAGCTTGGAAAATTGACAAATGGAGGACCAACACACAAGAACAGGATGCAAGCAAACAAATTGCCGCTCATGCGTGAAAGGGAAATTAGCGCTTGGTAATGTTTACCTTCAGCAAAAGGTACCGGAACATTCGGCCTCGGAGAGGCCTGGTTAGGGACGACTCGGAGTTTGCTAAGTGGCTTAATGAGAAGCAGTCGTTGGCGGGAGGAGACTGGCGAGCGCCATCGGGCGACGCTGGTCTTGTTTACACGGCTTGAGGCCCTCTCCTCTTACAGGCCACCTCGCTACCACCGCCAATCCCCGTGGGTGTCACGTTTCAGGACGCCATCCACCCAGGACGGCTTTCACTGGGATGTGTCGCTAGTTAATCGTCTGGTTGCAAGCTTAACACCTCCTTCTGGTGTCGGCCACCCCCACCCCCCTTATCCGCCGCCTTCACCTCCCGTCTCGCCAGAGGCAAAATGTTACAGGTTCCAAACTTAACTCACCGTACAACACACGGCCGGATCGTGTTTCACAGACAGACTTTGTCTTGGAAAGGCAATTAGCCGCAGCTTAATTTTCATAGTTACAAAGGCCTCGATGCGGCCCGCTGGTTCATGTTCCCGCCATCTCCATCTGTCGGCCTGTAAAAGACGACATTATCTCGCCTTTTTACAAAGATAAATACAGCATTGACACAGAATTGAGGGATGAAGTCGACCTGGCAACTTTCTGCCTTTGGATTTAGTAACAAGCCACTTCTGGACTGCCAATTTACGGCATCTGGCTCGCTGTCCTGTGTGCAGTGTACTGATATGAGATGGGGTGTGGTGGGACAAAGTCGACCAGACGATTCTCTGCCTTCTGAGGTTGTCTTAAGCTACCGATGCTAGATGGAGGTGTGGAAGCTGACACAGTATTTTTCTGCCATTGGAGATAGGATGAAGTCCCTTTCACAGTGGCCATCTAAGCAGACTTTTTCGTGTGTGTGTGTGTGTAAAAGTATGGATGTAAGAGACTGGATTGTAAGTGACAACTGAGTTTGGAAGCAGAGGCAAGAATCCTCCGCCCCATTTGGGGTA
Organism: Phycodurus eques; assembly: GCF_024500275.1. Taxonomy (NCBI): domain Eukaryota; kingdom Metazoa; phylum Chordata; class Actinopteri; order Syngnathiformes; family Syngnathidae; genus Phycodurus; species Phycodurus eques. Next base: position 3,145,169 of record NC_084540.1, on the reverse strand, counting down.
GAAGGTTGAGGTTTACCATAACTCAGACATTCATTGTCACCCAGTCATTGTTTGAATAAAGTCAGTATTAGGTCACTCTAGGTGCGAATAAACTGACTTCCAAATTCACAAAAATGGGAAACAATAACAATAAAACGAATCCAACAGAAAGCCTGACGTGTAAAGACTGGCAATGTGTACAACTTCAAAACTATGCAGAAATGATTGCACCATTGTCAAAATTTATGTATGAAGCAAACCTTAAAATGACATCACCTGTTCTATGGAATACAGAGGCGGAAAAGACCTTCTGTGACATTAAACAACATTTGGTGTCCAGGGCTGCGCTCGGCCTTCCAAATTTAATGATAAAACATTCATTCAAATTGTAGATTGTAAACACTATGACATGACCTCCGTACTTACACAACAATATGGTGATAAACTGAGACCAATAGCTTATTTTTCAACTAGACTAGACAACGTGACGTGTGCATTACTGCATTGTGTCAGAGCAGTTGTGGCAGCTTCAATGGCAATAGAGAGCAGTTCCACGATTGTGTTATTTCATCCATTAACTCTTAAGGACCCACATACAGTGTCTGCTCTCCTATTGCAAACCAATATGGCGTTTTTAACACCTGCAAGATATTTATCTAGCATGGCCATCTTGCTGTCACAACCACATTTGACTGTTGAGCGATGCACAACCTTAAATCCAGCCACGCTAACACCCTTACCTGAGGAAGGCACGCAGCATGATTGTCAGGAATTGGCCGAACAAACTGCTGAATTAGTAGCATTAACCGAGGCATGCAAACTAAAAATAAATAAAGATGGTACAATCTATACTGATAGCCAGTAAGAGGGTTCCACAACAAGAACGCAATTCAAAGTGCAAAACTACAAAATGAAATTTACATTAGCAAAGAGAAAAAAAATAAAAATAAATAACTATTCAAATGGGCTGCTATATTGAGCCATGCTGTGTCACATGTCTCAACAGGAGGGATGGTAAGACAGATAAATCAATATTATACAACTTATGGTTTTAATTCCTATTAAAATAATAATAATAATAATAATAATAATAATTTGTAGAGCATGTATGATTTGTGCTAGGTATAATCCACAAGGCAATTTGAGGCCCAGGAGAGGAATATTGAATTAAACCAAAGTGAAGGAAAAAAGTATTGTTTGGTTATCATAGATGCATTTTCTAAATGGATCGAATTATTCTCAACAAAATCACCTGATGCTCTGACGGTGGCAAAAGCACTATGTAAAGACATCATTCCAAAATATGGCATACCTGAAACCATTTACAGTGATAATGGGACTCATTTTGTAAATCAAATAATCAATAAAATAGGAACCATGTTCCACATCAATTTGAAAAACCATTGTGCTTACCACCACCCTCAGAGTGTAGGTCGAGTGGAAAGAATGAATGGGACAATAAAAAATAGCAGAAAGAAACACGTGGGTTCATTTAACACACTGTAAAAGAGTCATTTCAGCTGAGTACTCAAATAGGGAAGGTGAGCAAAAGTCTGATAACGGAGCGGGAGCAGATGTGTAGATTCTGAAAACGCTTGCTGGTCAGTGAAGAAAAAAGACACCAACCCGTTTAGTGAGAACTCAGCAGAATGGCACACCCGCGTTGGTTACGAGATTCGATGAGTTGTTACATAGCAACTTTGGTTACTATAGTGTTGATTTTTTTTTGTGGTACATGGGGCGTCCCACCCTAAATGATACAACGCATTTTTTAGATAGGAAATCACCTACCAACTGGACCAATATGACCAACCCAATAATAAAAAATTTGGAAGCATTAACTCGTACCAAAAGGAGTACAGTTGATGATCAGAACTGTGGGCATGACCTCTAAATGCGGCAAAACAGTTTAATATTTTGTGCCTCCCAAAATCAAGATACTTTAATCATAATTCCATATGCGGCTCTCACCAAAGATGCTCAAGAGAATGGGCAGAATTGAGGATTGGTGAAACAGGTTATGATTGGTCCAGTTGGTCACAAAAAAATAGCAAAAGAATATAGAAAGAAGTTTAACATAAGCAAAATGGCCCATAGTTTAATATTGAAATACAAATCAAGTCACCCAGTGTGTTTGATGATGAGTTTGTGGGCATATTCTGGCGGAAAAGATCCCCACTTCCGAGTAGCATTGTGTTATGGCAACCGTGTTGAACCAGAAATGCCATTAAAAAACTTCAAAGAAAAGTGAACACATTTTAATGGTTAATAACATAACTACTTATGATTGGTTCCTTGTAGTCACAGGAGTTTCGGGACAAAATTCTATTCTAGTAGCACCGAATAATTTCACTTGTATAAACATGATTAGTAAAGGAAAAAAAAATAAAAAATAGGACCACTTAACGACACACGGTGTAACGTAACCTTAACAGTCGGACCAAAATTTATGCCAGTATCACGGAGCAGCAGCTGGTGGTGGTCCGGAGATGATAGACTGTTTGATAGATTACCTAAAGATCTGGATTGTGAACTATTATCACTTTGATATTGCATGTGTCAGTATACCCTATGCCTGTTCAAGATTTAATGGAAAGGGCACCAATGTTTTTGTCCAATCTAGAACATAGACAAAAAATAGATTTATCCTGGCAGAGGCAAAATTATCCAACATAAAATATACATCAACGCCATAGGTGTTCCTCGTGGGGTTCCTAATCAATACAAATTAGCTGACCAAGTTGCAGGAGGACTTCATATGCTGGTGGTGTACGATGAATAAAAATGTTGATGGGATAAACTATATCCACTTCAATGTACAGAGATTAGGAAATTGGACTCAGAGTGGGTTGGAAGCTGTGCATGAGCAGCTCAAAGCTACCTCTTCAAGGACGTTCCAAAACCGCATAGCTGTCGACACGCTCCTCGCAAGAGAGGGAGGTGTTTGCGGTATGTTTGGAGAACAAACAATACTGCTTCAGATGGCAGCTTGACCAGAGCCATCGATGGTCTACGGACCCTCAATCAACACTCCTTGTGGGACAGCTGGATGGACGTTTTTGGTAAATATAAAACCCTAATTTCACCAATATTGATATCAATTGCTGTTTTTGCAGCCATTCTGACATTTTGTGGATGTTGTATCCCATGCATTCGGGCTTTAATCAGTAAATTAATCACCACAGCCATAACCCCATGGAGAACCGTATGGAGATGATGTATCCATTACTGTTTGATGATAAAGATAATGATGATGATGATGATGATTTTGCTTTAACTGATTTGTTTCCTGATTCAGATGATTACGATGTTTAGACTACAAAATTCATGTATGACAAATTTACTCTGAGTATAAATGTATTTGTTTCATAAAAATGATTCTACAGTTAAAAAATCGAAATGAAGTGACTGTAAGATGATATGAGAATTTGTGCAAATACATGATAAACAGGAGGGAAATGTTAGTTATATTGTAGAAGTTATCATTTATTTGCTTAGCTTGCATTAGTATTATGGACAATGTTTAGAAAGAAAGATGTCTCGCCTTCAAGAAGATGACTCAGCAGGAATCATCTGAGAGAAGGACGTGGCCGGGACGTGGCAGGTGCCATGTTTTCACCTTGAAACCCTACCCTTAGTGTGTTGTGTCTTGTAGCTTAGTACGTTATGTCTTGTAAACTTAGAAACCTCCCTATTTTCAAATAAATGCAGGAGCGACGGGAGAGATTGTTTAGAGCGTGTTGAGAGGCTGTAACCTGAACAATCTCCCATGCGCCCTCCTCATGAGTAAAATGACCAACGTCTTCATTCCTTTTGTGTTTATTCATTATAATGTTTGGTGAGATAAATCCAACACTGGCTTACTGGTCTGTTATTAGGTACTGATGTGGGATGGGAGCGAAAGAAAAGGAAATAGCAGGAAAAGGTTGACCCGGCTGTTTTCCGCCTTCAGAGGTCAATTAGTTTCTGTTTTCATAGATATCAAGTCCCTTTCACATTGCCCATATAAGATGACTTTTTTCCCCTTCTTACTGACCTGTCTGTAAGGTACCGATGGGGTATAAGGGGATAAAAAGTCAAACTGCAACTTTGCCACCTGGCTATTTTCTTTTAATAATTCTTTTTTTTAAGAATTGATGCAGCAACTTTCTGCTTTCAGAGATAGCAAGCACCTTTCGCAGTGCCCATGAAACCTGACTTTTTCCTGGCTTCCTGACCTGTTTGTAAGGTACCAGAGAAGGGGGGACTCGAGTCAAATGACTTGACTCGAGTCGACTCAAGTTGCCAGTTTTATGACTTGCGACCAAATACTTCAGAAAGACTTGACCTGACTTTGACTTGGGAGCCATTGCATTCCGATCACGGCGATGAAAATGTAGTTGACCAGCGTGCGTTCATATGTTCATACTACTGAACGTGTTTATTGAAGTGTCACCTTAAAAATGTCATCTGTTCTGTCGCCTCTGTGATAAAGCTGTTTGCACTGTTTTTAAAATTGAGACCACAGCATATGAAACAACCTTTAATCTAATGGCAATTGTCCAGAGTCAGAGCTTCTAAATAAATTAACAAACCCAACTGAGTGATTTAATTGAAGTAGACACAGGAGGAATCCAGATTTTGTTCACATTACTTTTTTTTTTAAGTCATATATTATTTCCCTAATTATGATTTTTTTTTTATTACCACTCCAATATATGTTGTAACTGGAGCGAGCTTGTATGACTTGACTTAAACCAAGTAATGACTTCACTCGACTTGAAATTTAGTGACGACTTGACTTGCTTAATTCTTTTCCCACAGTGACTTGGGACTTGCTCGAGACGGGGCGGCTGCGGATCAGTAGGTGGAGCAGGTTGTCCATTGTCCGAAGGGTCACATTTTTCGGGGCCAACTGGTTAGCACATGGCGGCGCGGTGTTCGACGGGTCAGCACATCTGCCTCACAGTTCTGAGGACCCGGGTTAAAATCTGGCCTTGCCTGACTAAGGTTTGCATGTTCTCCACGCCGTGCCTGCGTGGGTTTTCTCCAAGTACTCCGGTTTCCTCCCACTTCCTAAAAAAAAGCATGGTAGGTTAATTGAAAATTCTTAAATTTCCCAAATGTATGAATGTGAGCGCGATTGCTTGTATGTATATATGTGCCCCGCGATTGGCTGGCGACTAGTTCAGGGTGTACCCCGCTTCTCGCCCAGAGTCAGCTGTGATAGGCACCAGCACGCCCATGATCCATGTGAGGATAAGCGGTACAGAAAATCGATCTATATTCACAATTATTATTCCACTCCTACGGATAAATGTCTCCCATGTCCGAAACAGCCATGCATAAAGTCCTGTTTTAAAAAAAAACGTATTAATGATTTAAAAATGTCAATATTCATAGCGAAGGCAAATTTATCATTAACAGTCAAGACAGCTTGAGTGAAAAAGAAGCACTTTTTATAAAATTCAGTGGGCCATGTCCCTACCGTTATTGATCAAATTACATGAAAATTACCCTTACAGGTAAAAATGGTAAAATTAGATTATTTTCATGAAAGACAATGGTTTGCTTGACATAAATGTGGATGAAAAACTAGTGTGACCATTATGAGAGAACCTGACAAAATGAAGCTGTTACTACTGTGCGGAGTCACACTGCCCCCCTGTGGACGGGAGGATAAGCCCCCTATTGACACCCTATAAAGTCCTTTCTTTTTCACATACGTCCGAAGCAATCTTTTCCCCCGATCAGCATCCAGGATGTGGCCGGTGGTAGCGAGGAGGTGAGTAACGGTTGGCGGGATTGTGGTGGTGGGGGGGTGAGGAGGGAGGGGATTGGGGCTTGGTGATGGGGTTTACTCCCACGGACCAAGCTGTCATTGTGTATAATCTGCAAATTTCCTCAGATGACGCAAAGACTGTGACTTTGCCTCTCTTCGTCATCGCCACATCCCGTTCTCTTCATCTCCCAATGCCTCGCTCTTGTCGGACGGGAGACAGCGACGCTCAGCAGGTAAGCTTCCGGATTTGCGGCCGCCCTACCTGTCCCCGAACCATCCTTCCCATTTTAAGTCAAACCGCTTCGAGCATTTTTTTTTTATTTCATTTGATTCATTTTCAAGGCTTAGTCTTTGAATGTCAGTGGCTGTTTTCTATGTTTTTCAACTTTTTAAATGAAACATTTGTTTCCCAGTAGCTTCCCTGGTAGAAAGTCTGCATTTACTAATAATATAATATAATTTTCTACCCAGTAGAAAAGACATTTCCTACTGTTTGACGGGGTAGAAAGTGGAAGTTTACAGTTTACTAAGTACAAGGTGAAGTTTGCAAGTAGTTTACCTGCTAAAAGGTGAACACAAATGGTTTACCAGGTAAATGGGACGTTTATGAGGGGTTTAGATCGGTAGCTTTTCATTGTAGTTTACCCGATCGAGGCAAAGTTTATTTGTGCTTTACCAGGTAGAAGGTGACTAGTGATTTATCCAGTAGAAGGAGAAGTTTACCAGTAAGAAGGCAACGTTTAGTAGTAGGTTAACAAGTAGAAGGTGAAGTTTGCTAAAATGTTATCTCGTAAAAAACTGACGTTTATCAGCAGTATAGAAGGTAAAGGTTACTAGTTGTTAAGTCTGTAGATGGGTCTAGATTTTGTAGCAGGTAGGTCAGTGGAACGTAAAGTTGAATGTGCCGTTTAATAGTGGTTTACACAGTAGAAGATGAAGTTTACTAGTATTTAAGACAGTATAAGGTAAAGTCAGAAGTTTATTCATGGTGTACCTGGTAGAAGGTAAACCTTACCATGGTTGGCGGAATAGACCGGGTAGAAGGTGAACTTTATCAGGAGCTTACTAGGTAGAGGTTGAAGTTCACTAGTATTTTACCTGGTCAAAGGTGACATTCATAAGATGTACACAATGTAAGGTTTACTGATAGTTCAGCCTGTTTTTGGTAAAGTTTACTACAACCCCAATTCCAATGAAGTTGTGACCTTGTGTCAAACATATAAAAACAGAATACAATGATTTGCAAATCATGTTCAACCTAGATTTAATTGAATACACTACAAAGACAAGATATTTAATGTTCAAACTGATAAACTTTGTTTTTAGCAAATAATCATTAACTTAGAATTTTATGGCTGCAACAGGTTCCAAAAAAGCTGGGACAGGTGACAAAAAAGACTGAGAAAGTTGAGGAATGCTCATCAAACATCTGTTTGGAACATCCCACAGGTGAACAGGCTAATTGGGAACAGTTAGGTGCTATGATTGGGTATAAAACGAGCTTACCTGAATTGCTCAGTCATTCACAAGCAAAGATGGGGCGAGGTTCATCTCTTTGTGAACAAGTGTGTGAGAGAATAGTCAAACAGTTTAAGGACAATGTTCCTCAACATACAATTGCAAGGAATTTAGGGATTTCATCATCCACGGTCCATAATATCATCAAAAGGTTCAGAGAATGTGGAGAAATCACTGCATGTAAGCGGCAAGGCCGAAAACCAACATTGAATGCCCGTGACCTTCGATCCCTCAGGCGACACTGCATCAAAAACCGACATCAATGTGTAAAGGATATCACCACAGGGGCTCAGGAACACTTCAGAAAATCAAGGTCAGTAAATACAGTTCGGCGCTACACCCGTAAGTGCAACTTGAAACTCTACTATGCAAAGCAAAAGCCATTTATCAACAACACACAGAAACGCCGCCGGCTTCTCTGGCCCCGAGCTCATCTAAGATGGACCGATGCAAAGTGGAAAAGTGTTCTGTGGTCCGACGAGTCCACATTTCAAATTGTTTTTGGAAATTGTGGACGTCGTGTCCTCCGGGCCTAAGAGGAAAAGAACCATCCGGACTGTTATGGACGCAAAGTTCAAAAGCCAGCATCTGTGATGGTATGGGGCTGTGTTACTGCCAATGGCGTGGGTAACTTACACATCTGTAAAGGCACCGTTAATGCTGAAAGGTACATACAGGTTTTGGAGAAACATATGCTGCCATCCAAGCAACGTCGTTTTCATGGACGCCCCTGCTTATTTCAGCAAGACAATGCCAAACCACATTCTGCACGTTACAACACCGTGGCTTCATAGTAAAAGAGTGCGGGTACTAGACTGGCCTGCCTGCAGTCCAGACCGGTCTCCCATTGAAAATGTGTGGCGCAGTATGAAGCGTAAAATACGACAACGGAGACCCCGGACTGTTGAACGGCTGAAGCTGTACATCGAGCAAGAATGGGAAAGAATTCCACCTACAAAGCTTCAACAATTAGTGTCCTCCGTTCCCAAACGTTTAATGAATGTTGTTAAAAGAAAAGGTGATTTAATACAGTGGTAAACATGAGCCTGTCCCAGCTTTCTTGGAACGTGTTGCAGCCATAAAATTCTAAATTCATGATTATTTGCTAAACACAAGTTTATCAGTTTGAACATTAAATACCTTGTCTTTGTAGTGTATTCAATTAAATATAGGTTGAACATGATTTGCAATTCATTGTATTCTGTTTTTATTTATGTTTAACACAATGTCCCAACTTCATTGGAATTCGGGTTGTAGTAGTTAACGCCATAGAATGTAAAGTTCATGAGTAGTTAAGGCGGTACAGCTAAAATGTATTAGTAGTTTACCCGATACAAGGTCAAGTCTACGAGCGGTATACACGATAAATGGGAAAGTTTATAGTAATTCAGATAGTAGAAGGTAAACATTACTTGTAGCTCACCCGGTAATTAGTGAAGTTTACTTACTCCTAGTTTACCTGGTAGAGGTTTACGAGTAGTTTACCCGGTCAAAGGTGAATTGTACGAGTAGTTTACACGGTCAAAGGTGATGTTGACAAAATGCATGTAATCTGCCATCAACACATTTGAGATCAAGGAGTGGCCAAGAAACCTGGTGGCCAAATGAGGATTTATAGCAATCTGCATGAAATGAGATCCCGATGCACTGTGCGCGGGTGTGTGTGTGTGTGTGTGTGTGTGCGTGCGTGTTTGTGTGTGCGGGGACAGCGAAAATAAAATGAAGAAAAGTGAAAGGAGGGCTTATAAATGGCAGCTCTTCGCAAGGGTGACGAGAGCAGATGTGATTGACGGACTGTTCTTAAAAACGTCAAACAACAGATTAATGCGCACAGATTAACATCCCGGAGTGGGGAGGGGAAGGGCTGCACGCACACACACACATGTGTAGAGATGGGGTGTCAGGATACCCAATTCTCTTATTTTTCTTCGTCTCATGTAGTTTTCTTATTTTTGTCACCATTCTCGTTAAATAATGTGTTAACTGGTCACCATAATCACCTCTGCCAAGGAGCCTTTGTCATTTGGTTGTTCGTTAGCAGCATTGAGCAGGAACTACAATTGGAAAAACCATAAATAAACGAAGTCGAGAATTGTCCCTTTTAAAAAAAATTTAATTAACAAACATTTTGACTTGCGTCGCGTTATTTATTTATTGATAAGTAAACGTAGAGCAGCTCACATTGTCCTTTTGAGCTCTTGTGTAGTACCGTTGTGATTGTTTCTCCTAACATTGAGCACTGAACCCTGATCATTCTACAGTTTGCTACGTAATACAGTGCGTTTTGTTCTAGCTGACTCTGGGTCAGTCGTACCCGTTAACCCTTCTGTTGTGTTAAAGAAATGTTCACAAGTCAATGTTATCCACCCCTTGTTCATGTTATCGCATCAATATTTAGTGCAACTACCAGAATCACTCACTCATTTTTTCATAAAAATGTATTTTGGGGTGAACATTGGAAAATAAAAATGTAATGTTATAGGATTGTATGAATTAGACATGTCTGCTCCCTTTTTATTTATTTTTTTTTAAACTAAATTTACAATACTGAGTAAATGAAAAAAAACATTTTAAAAAAACATAGTATCAGTTTTTCCAGTTTTATTTTTACATTTCTAACAGATTTATTTTAGTTTTAAACTTCAAAAACAGGTCAATTTGACCACATCAGGAGCGTGAAATTAATACTTCTCTGACAGTGTCAAAAATGTATTAGTTTTGTTTAAAATAGTGCTTAATATAGATGAAATATAATGGGAATATTTTTTTAAATATAAGTACAATTTTAAAAATAACAAATTCGAAAGTAATGTTGAAAAAATATATAATAAAAATAAGTTTCATCAAAATGTATTTCAAATGGTTCAAACTGAGTGTTTAAAGCAGCACTCTCCCATTATAGGCCCAGAAAGAAAGAAAAAATCACTTTTAAAAGCACATTTTACTTATTTTAACAGATGGCACTCAGGGTTGGTGTAACGAAATTACACTTCCATTTTAGGAAAAAATGTCAGGTGGGATACACTGAGGGTTGTCTACCACAGGCAAAAGTACAGCTCTTGCATCTCTCGCTCTCGTACGTGCTGTACCTAATGATGTGGCCTGTCAGTGCTCTCTTATGCCAAAAAAAAAAAAATCCACTACAAAAACAAGCAATGTAGAAAGTTATTATTTTAATGGAGCCTCTGGTGCTTTTCATATCAGCTGGGACATCTGAGCAAGTTTTGTATTGCATCTCCCTCCATGGGGGGGGGACGGAGCAGTGGCATAGGGTGGTGGCGGTGGGTTGTGGGGGGTTTGGATTATATGTCCATCCCTTTACAAATCTCACACCAAACAATCAACTGTTGCAAGTAATCCCCTGGGACACACAGACACCGAACACTCACCACACATGCACACACACAATACTATACTGTCGTTCAATATGTATTTACACGATCCTCATTTGTTCCATTCATGCGTGGAGCGGCTGCCTGACGTGAACGTCTGCGATTGTCACCCAGCCTTCGCAAATCAGATTTGACGTCATCGCGCTGTCATCAAAATATAAATGGGGAAACTGTACAAGTCGTTGACCTGGTACTTTACCCGGTAGGAGGTCAAGTTTGAAGTATGCGTTGTGAGGGGCATCCCACTCTTGAGTTCAGATGATAGAAGGCAAAGTTTACAAACGGTTTATCTGGTAGAAGATTAAGTTTACTCGTAGTTTACTGGGTAGAAGACAAAGTATACTCATAGCGTACCCAATAGAAGCTAAAGTCGACTACTTGTAGTGTGCATCGTGAGTGGCGTCCCGCTCTGAGAAAAATTTACTTGTGGTTTACATGGTAGAAAGCGAAATGTACTAATGTAGTAGTTTGCCTGGTAGAAAGCAACATTTTCTAGTGGTTTACCTGGTAGAAGCTCAAGGTTGCCAGTAGTTTACCCAGTAGAAGGTAAAGATTACTATTTGTAGTGTGCATTGTGAGGGGTCTCACGCTCTGAGAAAGGTAAGGTTTACCTTACTAAGTTTACTCGGTAGAAGCTGAAGTTTACTACAATAGTAGTTTACCTGGTAGATGGTAAAGTTGACTGTTTGTAGTATGCGTTGTAAGTAGCGTCCCGCTCTGACGTCATTTTCATTGGAGCTCGATTACAGTAATCAAAGGGCACCGTGGTGAGGGATTATCCTGCGCTGTCATCGCTCGTTGTCGTGGAAACGTCGGCGATTAACAAATTGTGTCCTAAGAACAACGTCCACCAGCCCAGATGGAGATTGTGACGCTTGTCACGCTTGGCCCTCCCACTTGCCACCACTGCTACCGTCGTCACGCATGGGAGTTTACATCGAGGGGGGGTGGGTGATCCTTGTTTAACCTTTGGGTAACTTTCCTGGAGCTTTTTTTGGAGATGCTCTGTATGTTTGGTTGTCTCGAATTTTAACAGGTAGAAGGCAAAGTTGACTAGTAGTTGGCCTTATTGAAGGTGAAGTTTAGTTTATCTGATAAAAGATTAATTTTAGTAGTTTACCTGGTAGAACGTGAATATTACCAGTAGCTTGCTCGGTAGAAAGTAAAGCGTACTAATGGTTTACCCAGAAGAAGGTGAATGTTACTAGTAGCTTACTCTGTAGAAGGTAAATTTTGCCAGTGGTTTACCCAGTGGAGGTTAAGTTCACGAGTAGCTTATTCGGTAGAAGGTAAGGTAAGGTTTTGATACGGTAGATCATAATATACTGCTGAACAGGTTGGAAACGTGGGTAGGACTAAATGGAACAGTCCTTAAATGGTTCAGGTCCTACCTGGAGGAAAGGAGTTATTTTGTAACCCTTGGAAGTGTTCAATCTCATCGAATGGCAATGACCTATGGGGTCCCTCAAGGGTCAGTACTTGGACCCCTCCTGTTCAGCCTGTATATGCTGTCCTTGGGTCAAATTCTTCGGAACTTTAATTTTGGCTATTATAGCTATGCAGATGACACACAGTTATATCTAGCAGTGTCTCCAGATGACTACAGTTCTATTGAGATGTGTTACTGTCTAAAACAGATTAAAAAAATTAAATGAGCCAAAATTATCTTCAATTAAACCACAACAAAACTGAGATCATTGTTTTTGGCAATAAACAAAAGAGGATTGCTGTTAGTAAATACCTGGAGTCACTCTCTTTAAAAACCAAAGACTAAGTCCGAAACCTTGGTGTACTGATAGAGTCTGACCTGACTTTCAACAGTCATATTAAATCAATTACTAAAACTGCCTTCTACCATATGAAGAACATATCCAGAGTGAAGGCTTGCATGTCCCAAGCAGACCAGGAGAAGCTCATCCATGCTTTTATCCAAGTAAACTTGACTATTGTAATGGTCTTCTGACTAGGCTCCCCAAAAAGAGCATTAAACAGCTGCAGCTCATTCAGAATGCTGCAGCTTGGGTTCTGACCAGAACAAAGAGGTCAGAGCATATTACTCCAATTCTAAAGTCTTGACACTGGCTCCCAGTCAGCTTTAGTATAGATTTTAAAGTTCTGCTACTGGTCTATAAATCACAAAATGGTTTAGGTCCTGAATACATGAAAGAAATGCTAATGGGATATAAACCCGGTCGGGCTCTGAGATCGACAGACTCAGGTAAAATCGTGGAGCACAGAGTCCAAAGCAAACATGGTGAAGCAGCATTTAGCTATTATGCTGCACACAAATGGAATAAGTTGCCAACAGAAGTGACCTCAGCCCCAAGTGTGAATGTTTTTAAGTCCAGATAACATTTACTAGTAGTTTACCATGTGCTGTAGAAGGTGAATCCTACTCATAGTGTACTCTGCAAAAAGTAAGGTTTACTTGTGGTGTATCCAATGGTAGGTGATATTTACTTTTACTTTTATGTTTACCCGGTAGAAGGTGAAAGGACTAGTAGTTTAGCCAGGATAAGTGAGGTTTACGAGTGTTTTAGGTAGGTCAATTTTACTAGTGGTTTACCAAGTAGAATGGGACGTCTACTAGTAGTTTACCTGGTAGGAGGTGAAGTTAGCAAGGTAATTTTTTTTACCTGGCAAAACGTGGTGTTGACTATTAGTTTACCTGATAGAAGGTGAACTTTCTTCTCAGTGTACCGGTAGAAAGCAAAGTTTACGAGAAGTCTACGAATATTCTACCTTGTACAAGGCGAAGTTTTATGTTAGTTCATCCACTAAAAGGTGAAACATGCTAGGTGTTTACCTGGTAGAAGGTGAATTTTACTCGTAGATTATTCGGTATATGGTTAAGTTTAATAGTGGTTTACCTAATAGAAGGTGAGGTTTACCAAATAAAAGTAGAACTTTACAAGTAGTTTACATGGTAGATGGTTAGGTTTCATAGTGGTTTACCTAATAGAAGGTGAAATCTAGTAGTTTACTTGATAGACCGTGAATTTTACTAGGTTTACTCAGTATAAGGTTCATTTGAATGGTTTACTTCTTAGAAGGTTGAGTCTACTAATAGTTGACCCTTTTAGAAGGTCAGGTTTACACATCCATCCATCCATTTTCTTTACCCCTTACCCTCACTAGGGTCACGGGAGCCTATCCCAGCTATCGTCGGGCAGGAGGTGGGGTACACCCTGAACTGGTCCACAGAACTGTGAGGCAGATGTGCTAACCAGTCGTCCACCGTGCCGGCGAGGTTTACACAATAAATGTTAAATTTTGCTCGTTGTTGACTCGATAGGTTACGTTTGCAAGTGGTTTACCCATTAGAAGATTAAGTCTATTTGTAGGTTACCTGGTAGAAGGTCTAGTAGGACTAGAAGTTTAACTGGTAGCCAGGGAAATCAAAAAGATAATTCACAGCAAAAGATGACTTGTAGTTTACCCAGTAGAGGCTGATGTTTACTAGTAGTTTACCTGGTAGAAAGTAATGTATACTAGTGGAATATCCAGTTGAAGGTGACATTTACTAGTAGTTTACCTGGTATGAGGTGAGGTTTCACAGGTAAAGTATACTGTGTTTTACCAGGTAGAAGCTGACATTTACTAGTAGGTAACCTGGTAGAAGGTGACATTTACTCGTAGTTTGCTCAGCTGAAGCTAAAATGTAATAGTCATACACCACTAACTACTTCTACCATTACCATAAATGATTTTTACTCTTGATATGTACACTACACAAAATTCTGCACCTGGTGCAACCACCACCCTGCCCCCATTTACTATGCCACTGCTATGCCCCCATTCAGTCTCTTACTATTGGACTCTTCCTCCTGGTCTTCCGTCATACGAATGTGTTTACGTCTAAAAAGTTCACTTCCAGTCAGACCAACTGAATATTTCCACGCAAGTGTATCGAGGGACTGCACAAATCCAGGTTCTTACGTCTCTGCTCGGCTATGATCTCGTCTTGTGTTTCATTGTCCCAAAGCAATCTCCACAAACTCCACAAATGTCTCCTTTAAGGGATTTCCCAGTGGCCCACCTGGCAGATGAGGATAACCACCTGTGCGATTTTGGCGCTGACATCCAGGATTTTCTGTAAGCTGCCCGGTCCGATGGTGCTCTGAACCCTCTGACCGCCGTGGCTCCTGTTTTTTATTAGCCGCGCTAAGCTGTAATGTGACGCAACGAGGCCAGTGCTCTGCCAGGCCAGACCTCGTTCTCCTGTTACTCTTATCCTCTGGTCAGCATCTGTTTCCCGTGGTCCCGTAAAGTATAATTAAGTACTTTTCAGGCAAAAAAGGGTGGGCTGCAGGCTTTCAGGGTTCCTCTGAGACTGGTGAGGCTTCACCTTGAAACTGCTCTGACATTTCCTGGAGGGGCAAATAATCTGCCTGCTGGGGGAACCAAAAGATTTGCTAAACAGGTTGACGTCTTTAAACATGTCCTTGTAGTTCAATCGTCAAAACCTCCACCCTCCAGTTTGTCTGGATTCTTCTTTTGTTCTCCAACATTAGGACAACAAGCTTTGCGTTGTGTTGGAACAGTGACGACAGTTTCTTTTTTGTATTGAAAACATTTAGTTTTTACACCCAAAGATGAATATGAGGCGAGCTAAACATTTCAGCTTTTATTTAAGGATGTTCACAGGACATCTGGATCGGATACACTACTTACAAGATAGTAGCTTCTGCTGCAACACAACCAAAAGTGTTGGAGCGTGTGTTATGTTGCCCAAGTGTGTCCTCTGATTGCAAAAATTACATTTCATCGCTGTTTGGCAGAATCCTCACATTTGCAAAATCACAACTGTTCAGGAAATTTACAAAACGCCATCTTACTTGACTTACCAAACACTGTATCGTTCAAGTTGGTATTATACCTCATATTGCTATCATATGCCGTTGCACACCAACATCAACAACGCTACCCCAAAATCAAGTTCACTCGCTGATTTAATATGCAAAAGAATCACTAATTTATTACGCTGGCCATGAATAAAGTGGTCACCTGCCAGCCGTCCTCTTCAAAGTCCGTGCTCTCGCCGACCCCTAACTCGCCGAAATAGCGTTAAAAAAAATACAAAGTTGTTCCGGCATTACCACGTTACTGGCAACCTTTTATTGCTCAGTGACTGTATTTTTTGATGTCTTTATTTCTCAATCGTATTCTCTGTCAATCGACTGTCTGTTGTCGTAGTAGAGCGGCTCCAACTACCGGAAACAAATTCCTTGCGTGTTTTTGACATACTTGGCAAATAAAGTTGATTCTGATTCTGATTCTGATGAATGTGCATGCACTTGCCTTTGTGGCTGACCAGTTCCTTGCACTGAAACATTGCAGCGATCCATTTTGAACAAAACAGGCTCTCTATCTGACCTAACTATTTTTACTCATTATTGTCTCAAAAAAAAAACCTCCAGACGTTCAATCTTGATGCGACATAATGTCGACGGGCTCCCGCAGACAGTTGATCGTTCATGAAAGTTTATAAATTTGTTCTCAATCTATTTTCAACCCTTTCGATTGGTTAGTAATGCATAAAACTAGCAGACGACATGGGGACAGACCAATTGTATCATTTTTGGAAAAATATGAAATGGACCATGTTTGACATGCAAAGTTTCACGATTTCATGATTCATTAGTAACCAACTGATAACCATGTGTCTTAACTGAAGCTAACATACATGTTTTTGGAATGTGGGAGGAAGCCGGAGTGCCCGGAGAAAACCCACGCAGGCACGGGGAGAACATGCAAACTCCACATGCCGAAATGAGCCGAAATTCAAACCTAGAAAACTTGAGAATTGTGAGCCAGATGTGCATCCTTAAAGATTCTCAATTAGACAGAATAATGTACACAATAGATTTTCTTTTTAGGGATTAGTTTGCCTTGTTTTTAGGAAACAAAGGATGCAGACAAGTGCAAGAGTTAACAGTTATGATATAATGTATACAGGATATAATTCACATTCACAACTACGGGCAATTTAAAGTCGTCAACCAACCTACCACACATGTTTTTGGGATGTGGGAGGAAACCGGAGTACTCGGAGAAAACCCACCCAGGCACGGGGAGAACATGCAAACTCCACACAGGCGGCTGGAACCAATTAATGGTATTTCCATTCATTTCAGTGGGGAAAGATGTTTTGAGTTATATATGTGGTCACATTATTAATTTAACTCATTTCTCAAGGCGCCACTGCATTTTACAGAAAATGTTATGACACTAATTCTCACGTTTGCTCAATGCTGTTTCAGCTGAGTTTGACGTACCGCCGCAAGTATACCGCTAGGTGCGTCCTCCACTTGCCAGAGGCTGAGCAGCACTGTATTTGTTTACAGGGTAGCGATAAGCCTGATACATTCGCCGCTAATGGGTTACCACACAGAGTTTCGTCTGAAAAGATACGGACAGTAGAGACGATAAATCTTTCTCCTGTGCGACCTCTTTGCAACTGCGTTGTCCGGCAAACAATATCGCAGCGAAGAATGACATAAGGATGGAAAAGAGGATTTGTGAAGACTACAACAGAGGAGCCCCCCCTCCCGCCCCACTCCTCTCCTGGCCTCACATTTGACGCGAGGATTACATCCATGTTGTTCAAACTGGCCGGGAGGTTCGCCGTCTCAACATTGGACATCACTCTGACGGGGGTCAGAGGATTAGCGCTTGAGGTCGACAGGTAATGTTGTTTTTGTGTCAGTGTTCGTCCCGTCTGATGGATTATACTCAGTTTGGAAAGGGCACAGTCGTAGCCGTGACGTACACTTGGCTCGTGGCGCTGCTCTCCAGATGTGTTTACATGAGATGGTGGGAGTCGGAAATGTAGACAGGGGATGCGCTTACAATCGGAGCTTTTGTTGCGTTGGAGGCCGTGAGAATGTTGGGAGGGAAATGTGTTCCGTAACAATCCTGCGTTGAACCACGGGAATTGAAATAAGTCGGTCAATGACTAGAAATGCTTGCAGAAGACCAATTAAATGGTCTATAATACTAAAGTGCGGGTGGGAACTGTCGAGTAACACACAATACAGTACAATGTTCAGATATTTTGCCACCAATGACTGAAATAATATTTTGGGGAAAAAACATGTACATGTATCGGGATTCTAAAGAAGACTTCTTTAAACAGTATCTTCCATATATGTCACACATAACAAAATTAACAAATATAAATGTATGGGTTTCCAGTACAATGACGTTTTAAATGTTTCCGATTAGCATATATTTAGGAGCGGGATTCAGTAGCAATTCACCGGTCGTAGCATATCTCTATGTTGTGCTTTTAACATTACACACTTGGTTTATTAAAGCAAAGTAACAATGATTGGCACCATTTTGTTAACGGATGGAGTCACAGATTACCACATGAAATGATATTATCCGAATATTTTTCCATTGGTGATGATAGCGCAATAAAGAGATTGTGTGATAATCAATTGGGAATCACATTTAGTTTTATTTTAATGGGGTTCGAATTAAACTGTCAAGCATTTCAGAAAAGCATTATCATCAAACAAAACATAACCATAACGAAATTAATGATGGTTGTTGTTCGGTCACGAGTCGTATTTAAAAAAAAATTAAAATAAAACATTTTACAAATTCTGCCAAGGTATGTAAACTTATGAGCGCAACAGTACATATTATGCATGCATACGTAGCCCTGTCATATTGGAATGAACGTGTACTGCTTTTTCATAACCTCTAGATGGCGGCATACATTTATAAAATGGGCAAGTCTTTTTCATGTTCCCCTATACCTATGTATAATGCGCACCATTTATTTTTGGCACTTTTTGGGAGGGAAAAAAATGCGCATTATACATGAGAAATTACGGTAAATGAGCTTGATCGTCGTAAAATGTGGGCACTGCTGCATATGAAAAGTGTTTCAATTGCAGCTGTGCCCAGAAGTTGATTCTCACATTCAGGAGGAGCAGTGTGGTTTTTGTCTTGGCCGTGGAACAGAGTACCAGCTGTACACCCTCGGCAGGGTCCTCAAGGTTGTATGGGAGTTCGCCCAACTAGTCGACATGTATTTTGTGGACTTGGAGAAGGCGTTCGACCCTGTCCCTCTGGGAGTCCTGTGGGGGTTGCTTCGGGAGTATGGGGTGCTAAGCCCCCTGATATGGGCTGTTCGGTCCCCGTACGACCAGTGTCAGAGTTTGGGCCGCATTGCCGGCAGTAAGTCGGACTCGCTTCCGGTGAGGGTTGGACTCCGCCAAGTCTGCACGTCCCACAGAGAGGAGACCCCGGGGACGACCCAGGATTCGCTGGAGAGACTACGTCTCTCGGCTTGCCTGGGAACGCCTCAGGATCCCCTCGGAAGAGCTGGAGGTAGTGGCTGGGGAGAGGGAAGTCTGGGCTTCCCTGCTAAAGCTACTGCCCCCGCGACCTCGGACAAGCGGAAGAAAATGGATGGATAAGATGCAATTTGTGATTGCACTTTGTAATACCACATTTGTTCAGTTAGTCCTTGCTAAAGTAGAATTTCTTTTGTACATTTATTTTTGTAATTATTGGCTATCGTGTATTCTTGTATAAAGATTAATTTAGAACTGAAAACTTTTAACATATTGTTCGTGAAAAAGTAATCAAAATAACATCAGGAATAATCGTGATTGCAATATTTATAAAAATAATCGTGATTATTATTTTGGCTATGATCGTGCAGCCCTACTACCCACTGATGCTAAGGTATATCCCGTATAGGGCCTTAATCACTTGCTTTACTCCCCCCCTGTCCACAGGCAGGATGACAAACCAGGCCACAGTCAACCAGTCCAACGCCAGCAAGCACCAGGCAGGAGATGACACCCGGCAGGATGACAGCACAGAGGTGGGCTACAAAGATGCCGGCCACTGCAGCCGCAACACCCACAACCTCCTGTTGGGCCTCACCGTCATGGGTACGCCCTAATTTCAGCATATCATGTGTTTACCTTTCGTAGTTGGAGCGAGACTCAGTACACCTCACTGAGCTGGTCATTTGGTTGGATCGTTTTCATCGATCAGTGTCGGAAATGTTTCCAATTAAAGCAGTTGCACCTTATGAAAAAGGATTGAGATGGCATTTTATAAAGTATTAGATTTAACTTCAGGGGCAACTATTTTCAATGAAGTTCTATTTTAATGAAACAAATAAAAAATGGACAATACAAATAAATTAAAACGGTATTAATTTAACTTCCGGAGTAACAATTACTTAAAACGGTTTTAGATTCTGTATTATTATTAATGTGCCCTGAGATTGGCTGGCGACCAGTTCAGGGTGTATCCTGCCTCTCGCCCAGAGTCAGCTGAGATAGACGCAAGCACACCCGCGACCCTCGTGAGGATAAGCGGTACGGAAAATGGATGGATGGATGATTATTAATGGTGTTAGATTAAAATGTTTTTAAGTCATTTTAATATTAATCTTCAGGATTGAATTATTCAAATTACATTTAATGAAATCGTTTTCAAAATATGAATTAATTAAACTTGTATTTATTTATTTGAATAGTAATTTTTTTAAATTATTAATATTATTTTTTTTATTTGAATACATTTGAATAAATTATTTGAATAAAATTAAAATCAAATAATCTTTTTTTAAAACATTTAAGTGTAGTAATTTGACTCATTTTGTTTAAAATTTCCGGTACTTACATTCATTTAAAATCTAATACATTAAGAATAATGAACTAAAATGGCATTAATTATACTATAGGGATGACATTTTTTTTTTTTTTTAATTTAAATGCTATTATTTATTTAAAGAAAATTAAATAAGTTAGCTGTGTCCCAATACGTTTGTCCATCGCAGTGTATGAGATAGTAGTAATAATAATAATAATAATTTGTTGTGATCATGTTTTAGGTGTGGTGATGGGAGCGGTGTTGGGCATGCTGCTGCGCTACATGAAGGTGACGGACAGCTCGGCCCTCACCACGGTCTCCTTCCCTGGAGAGATCCTGATGAGGATGCTTAAGATGCTCATCCTGCCCCTCATCATTTCCAGCCTCATCACAGGTGACACTTTAAGGCTTCTTTATACTCGCGCGGACAGCGACCGCGCCGACGTCACTGCGGCTGTCCCGCGCGTAGTTCGCCTTTATACTCGAGCGCAACCCGCGCGCGCTGTTTTGAAAGTGTGCTGCAGTTCTCCTCCAAGTCGGAGGTGTCGCTGCGGCTGGTATTGGATAGGACACCACAGGGTGGAGTTTCCTCTGCATTGTTTTTTGCCATTTCCGGTAGCCGTTTTTCCTTTCCTTTCAGTAACAAAGAACAAAACAACAATGGCGACCGCGACAGAACAAATGACCAAATGATACGTTTAATTATATTGTACAAATTCATTAAAAGAAAGATTGCTTAAAAATCCAAGATCTAGTGATCCTTGTTACATCCATTCATCCATCCATTTTCTTCCGCTTATCCGAGGTCGGGTCGCGAGGGTAATAGCTTTAGCAGGGAAGCCCAGACTTCCCTCTCCCCAGCCACTTCCTCTCGCTGTTCCGAGGGGATCCCAAAGCGTTCCCAGGCCAGCCGAGAGACGTAGTCTCTCCAGCATGTCCTGGGTCGTCCCCGGGGTCTCCTTCCGGTGGGACGTGCCCGCAGCACCTGACCAGGGAGGCGTCCAGGAGGCATCCTAATCAGATGCCCGAGCCACCTCATCTGGCTCCTCTCAATGCGGAGGAGCAGTGGCTCTACTCTGAGGCCCTCCCGGATGACCAAGCCTCTCACACTATCTGTAAGGGAGAGCCCGGAGACACTACGGAGGAAACTCATTTCGGCCGCTTGTGTCTGGGACTTTGTTCTTTCGGTCACGACCCACAGTTCGTCACCATAGGTGAGGGTTGGTAAATAGATCGACCGGTAATTTGAGAGCTTCGCCTTTTGGTTTAGCTCCTTCTTCACCACAACGGACCGACACAAAGTCCGCATCACTGCAGACGCTGCACCGATCCGCCTGTCGATCTCCCGTTCCATTCTTCTCTCACTCGTGAACAAGACCCCGACTCCTCCACTTGGGGCAGGATCTCATCCCCGACCCGGAGAGGGCACTCCACCCTTTTCCGACTGAGGACCATGGTCTCAGATTTGGAGGTGCTGACTCTCATCACAGCCGCTTCACACTCGGCTGTGAACCGCTCCAGTGAGAGTTTGAGATCACGGCTTGATGAAGCCAACAGAACCACATCATCTGCAAAAAGCAGAGATGCAATACTGAGGCCA
Organism: Phycodurus eques; assembly: GCF_024500275.1. Taxonomy (NCBI): domain Eukaryota; kingdom Metazoa; phylum Chordata; class Actinopteri; order Syngnathiformes; family Syngnathidae; genus Phycodurus; species Phycodurus eques. The sequence continues at coordinate 3,123,289 of NC_084540.1, read as the reverse complement.
CCAAACCGGACCCCCTCTACGCCTAGAAATTCTGTCCTGAGCTTTTTAATCACCTCGGTGACCTCAACCCCAGAGATAGGAGAGCCCGCCTCAGAGACCCCAGACTCTGCTTCCTCATAGGAAGGCGTGTCGGTTGAATTGAGGAGGTCTTCGAAGCATTCTCCCCACCGACGTCCTGAGTCGAGGTCAGCACGACCTCATCCTAACTATACACAGTGTTGATGCTACACCGCTTCCCCCTCCTGAGATGCCGGATGGTGGACCAGAATTTCCTCGAAGCTGTCCGGAAGTCCTTCTCCATGGCCTCACCGAACTCCTCTCATGTCTGAATTTTTGCCTCAGCGACCACTTCTTTGTTACAATTGCAGTTAGAAATAACACCCAACTCAGTGCAATGCTGGTTGAATAATAAAACCATTTCAGAGGTTTTAGAGTTGGAGACTATCTGAAATTAGGTGAAGGCGACCACCTACAGATTTTACATGCAGGGAAAAACTTTCCAATTCAAAAATGTCCTCCTGTGTGTGTTTCAGGACTGGCGGGTCTGGACGCGCGCTCCAGTGGCAGGATGGGCAGCAGAGCCATGGTGTACTACATGAGTACGACCATCATCGCCGCCATCCTGGGCGTCATTCTGGTGATCAGCATTCACCCTGGTAACCCCAAGCTCAAGGGGGGCTCCTCTGCCTCTGCCCTCCCAAGGACCCAGGAAGTCAGCAGTTTGGACGCCTTCCTCGACCTCCTCCGCAACCTCTTCCCGGAGAACTTGGTGCAGGCGTGCTTCCAGCAGGTAGCTCCATAGATCGCTGTCTTTCACTTTCTTGTGATGCATTAACTTTTTTTACACTGTGTCATTGTGTGGTTGGTTTATTTTGACTAAAGGTCCAGACCGTGCTGAAACAGGTGGCGGTGGCGGCCACAAACCAAACGAATCCAATCGTAGTCAATAGGAAGAAACTGGAATACAAATGGGGCATGAACGTTCTCGGTGAGAATGAATTGTTTAATTTGCTTGTATACCCACGTTGTTCAGCGACTTAGTCGGTATGTCTTGACTAATCTTTTGACGAATGGAGTCAGTTTGCATGGAGATAGACAGACCCGATAAAACCAAGCTTAATCCTTACAAAAACAGAGGTCTGTAGCATAACTATCAACTAACGTTTATTTCATCTACTGTATATACTGTACTCAAGATAACAGAAGAGCAAGCTGGGCTGATCAAGATGGGCTGAGCATAACGAAAAAAGTTTCAGAAATTACAATCAAAACATAACGCCTTCACTCCCCAATTGTTCACATGGAGGCAAAAAAACTGGGAACCCGAATAATAAAGAAGTACACATTCCAAGGGTAAAAGACTTTTCAGACAGAGAATCAATCAGAGACGGTGTTGGCCAAAGTTTAGAATTTTGCCGTGACAACACAACAAGTTCCAATAGTTAATATGATCACAGCGATCAAATCAGCTATTAGGAAGAACAAACAGAAACCGAAGGGGAACAAATCAGGTTAAGTGTCTGCAGCACTTCCGAATGCCAAAACCCCACCTCCAACCTCTCCCTAGAGGAAAGAAAAGCGTTGACATCATTCAGCAAGGATGAAAACATCACAGTCTTGCCAGCAGATAAGGGAAGATTCACAGTAATCCTTAACACAACAGACTACCATGACAAGATACTTCCACTTCTCAATGATACCAAACTATATGAAAAGACTCAAAAGAGTCCCAACCAGCGGGTACAAGACAAAAATCACTGAGCATCTACAAACGTTGAAGAAGTCATGAACCATCAACCCTGCACTTTATTACCACCTGTATCCACAGGAGACCATTCCTGGCCTTTATGGTCAAAAATATACACCGAAGGAGCACCTTCCAGACCCATTGTCGGCAGCATCAACTCTGTTACTTATAACATTGCTATGTGGCCGACATCTTAGCACCCTTGGTTGGCAATACTACACACCACGTCCAAAACTCAATGTTGATAAGGTCAGAGACCTAAAGCTGGATGAAAACGCAACTATGGTTTCATTCGATGTCTACCTCTTTGTTCATGTGCATTCCAACCCAGGATGCATTGGAAACTGTGAAGCAACGGAAAGAAGAGCTCTGAACCCCTTTAAGGGAACAACTCCAAGTCATTGGTACAGATATGGAGATGACACATGGGTTAAAAGCAAAAGCCAAGAAGTGTAAGCCTTCACCGAGCACATTAACTCAATGGACAATAACATCAAGCTCACGTGAGGATGTCAGACAATAAGTCGCCTTTTTTGGACTCCGTTGCCCACATTGGAGATGACAGGGGCCTCCCTGTTTGAGGTTTATAGAAAGCCCACACACACTGACCAACACCTATTTTTTGACTAACACACAAACTGCGCACAACAACAGAGCTGATAACGTTCCAACCAGTCCACAGGCTAAGGAAAAACAGCACAGACACATGAGGGAGGCCCTCAAAACCTGTGGTTTTCCCAGCTGGTCATTTGTGAAAAGTGCATCTGACAGATGCAACAATATTGTCATTCCGTATCTATCAGGTCTGTCTTGAGAAAACTGCAACAGATGTTCAACCAACACGACATTCTGGTACACTTCAAACCTGGTAACACCCTTAGACAAAGGGTGGTACACCCCAAAGACCAGCACCACATATGCAGAAAAGCAAGCCGACGTATGGGGTCAACTCCAGTAGTTCCTGAGAATTAGCGTCACTCGTGAAATCGCATAATTCTATTACAAAGTTCCTGTTACCATGGCAACCAATGTCAACATTTTCAAATGTTCTATATTTTTACAATTACATTAGGGGTTCATATATTATCAAATATTGTGTCCAAATTTGAAAAGCTTAACTTCACTTTCCTTTTGAAAAATAAAAAATGCACCATCCCTTGAGAAATTTTTTGTATATCAATTTAGGCTACTTAGGGTCTTTAAATGAGCATCTTCATAAGAAATAAGTTAAAAATCGAATTCCGCACGGCCAATTACATTTGTATGTGAATTGGTGTCAAGATATGTTGAGAAATAATGAAGTTATACCGTAATACTCTTATTCGAAGGCGTTTTTTGAGCTGATTTTCTATAGGCGATATCACAAAAGCATTCTACAAAAACTTTTTTTCCCCCACAGAAAGCTAAAGTTCTCCGGAACCCATCATCCGATTTCCAAAATGTTTGCCTCTTGCTACTAACATTGGGCCTAATACGGTTACTACTACTTCCACAATGACTACTACTATTACTAATATTACTTCAAATGATGGATTAGTATGCCTTTTCACTCATCACACCAGGCAACAACAACCTACCGTGATTGTTGACCACCCACAAAGAACACACCCACGAGTCATAGATAGGGAGACACCACACCAAAGATTTTAGAACTGAAGAAACCTTTTTTTCTTTTTCTTTTTTCTTTAACCCTAACCCATGACCACCCTTCCCATGACTGTGAACACAACCGCCACCACTACTACTGTCACTACCACTACCAAGTGAGGTTGTTTTTACAAATAGATTGACTGTTCTATTTTTGTTTGTGGTGCTAAAGCGCGCGACTTAGTGTTCCAAAGGGCACAGCCAAGCAGAAATCCAGGAAATTAACAAAATTCAGGGACTAATACCGTATATAATTTATGCATTTATGCTTAACTGAGCCGCCTTGTCACGATTCACACCTGTTTTTTTTTTTTAGATGTTTCTCAGCTGAATTTTTAGATGTTTCTCAGCTGAATTTTTTTCAACAATTATATAATAGGTCCTGATTGTGTTTGCGTGTCGCTTCAGGCTTGATCGGCTTTTTCATCACCTTTGGCATCTGTATGAGCAGGATGGGCGAGCGCAGCAAGATCATGTGCGACTTCTTCAACATCCTCAACGAGATCATCATGACCATGGTGTCCATGATTATGTGGTCAGTATATTGCTTTTACCCCTTCGCTCTCTCTCTCTCTCTCTCTCTCTCTCTCTGACCCAATGATTAATTCAATTTGCAGTAGTATTGACATCGGAAGCTAATGTTAAGGGTTAGCGCCGAACCCGAGTGTCGCACAGTTTTTTTTTTATTTTATTTCAAATGTTTTAAGAAGAATCACCTTTTATTGTCATGAACATGCATGCATGCACACAAAATTTGTTCTCTGCATTTTACCCATCACAGTGAACACATACACATGTTAGCAGAAAGAAGACACTGGAGTAGGGGGCAGCTGAAGCTGCCCGGGGAGCATTTCAGGGTATCAGTGTCTTGCTCAAGGACACCACGGGTGTGAGTCCGGGGGATGTTGGCGGATGGTCCAGTTGGGATCTTGAACCTAGGTCCCCCACGGTGGCAGGCGATGATCTTAACCATTGGGCCACAGCTGGCTTGGCTTTATTTCCACACGGCCGACTCCAGAAAACAAAAAAACATCTCGATTGTCCCTGGAGCTATGACTGGGGTTGTCGTAATGGTGACATCATGGCAACGTGTCAAGTCTTGAAAAGCTTCAAAAACGGATCGTTCAGACTGGAGTATCGTTCCTAGTGTTGAGGTTTTTCAACGGAGCAGCAGTGGTTTGAAAGGTGTGGCCTAACAGAGGTCTTTGACGTCGGTGTGCTGCGTGAGGGGGAAGCTGAAGGTGGAGTTCCAGTCTCTCTCGAACACGTCCCTCAGCTGCGATTGGACGCTGGGATCCAGGGACGAGGACACCGTCTGGTTCACCACCAGGGCGGAGCCCGCCGTGTTCAGGAAGTAATCTCCGGACCAGTTGGACGTGCTGATATAAGCGACCTGGTTTGTAACCATGTACTTGTTGTGGTTGACCCTGGCGAAGGCGATCTGCTTCTGCTCGGCGCTGGCGGGAACCACGAAGAGTCACACTTGGATGTCCAGCTTGCTCTTCGGTTCGTAGACCGACGCCGGCGACTTGAGAAAGGGGAACATGGCGAGAGGTGTACTGGACCAACAGCTGAGCAGCAGGCGCACTTCTCGTAGGCCGCACAGCGCAGTTGGGTGTCCATGTCTGCTCAGTACCTTTTCGGATGTGAGAAATCCATGGTGGGCCAGTAGTTCAATTTTCTGTCTTTTTGTCTTGAGTTTGTTGTCACATTTCTGTCGGGCCAATTATATATTACTCGTGCACTCACTGTAGTAGTCTCACCACGCTGCACTATTTGCAGATCTGTTGTTGACCAATACTGGCCACTCATGCCAGAGTAGCATCTGCTTCATTTGCACACTGACTGAGGAGTATCTGCAACATTTGCACAATCGACATTGTCCCAGACTATCGTACTACTCGCTTGAAGTCTCGGCACCCTTTGCGCAAAGGTCATTGCACGGGACTATTGCAATATTAGTCATTCGAACTGCACTAAGTGCTAGAGGACTCTGCAGCTTTTTGCACAATTCTGATTCTGATTCATAAGTATTCTCTGTCAATTGACTGTCTATTGTCATTCTAGAGCGGCTCCAACTACCGGAGACAAATTCCTTGTGTGTTTTTGACATACTTGGCAAATAAAGATGATTCTGATTCTGGTTGGAAGGTAATGTTGATATAATGGTGGTAATGTTAGATATAATGTTAGATATTAACATTGAGCTTCCTTAGCGGTTACATTAGCGCTAACATTAGAAGCTAACTTGAAAGTTACAGCAATTTTGGACGCTAACGTTGGACGCTAACTTCTGAATTCAACGTTAATGTCGAGCTAACATTTGAGGCAACGTTGGAGGCTAATGTTTGAAGCTAGCTTTGGAAGTAATGTCAGGCTCTAACGTTAGTCTTTCTTAGCGCTAACACTTGAGCTAACATTGGAAGGTAACTTCAGAAGCTAACATTGGAAGCTAATATCGGAGGCTAATGATGGAAGCAAATGCTAACTTTGGAGCTGTCAGACGCTAACATTGGTTTTCCTTGGCTATAATAGTGCTTACATTGAAAGTTAAAGTTGTCAGCCAACTTCGGAATCCAACGTTAGAAGTCTACATTGGAAGGTAAAGGTGTAAGCTAGTTTTTAGAAGTTTTTTATTATGTTCTGCAGAAACATTGTCTATTTGCGACTTGGCAAAGGTTGACTATATTTGGTAAAAAAAAAAAAATTTAAAAAATCTCAATTAGATGATTTTCCCACATTGTTAATCCCTTGGCAACTTTTACAAAACATGCATCTCTGCTTTTGCTCACTTGGGTCCGTATTTTATTTTGACATGCCGGAGAAAGTGCACATGGCCGACACTGACAGTGACTGAGAAGACGAGGGAAGACTCGCACACTAGATGCGCTGTGGGAACGCAGCATCGGGCGGGGGGGGGGGCATTGTGAAGGACATGGACAGATGGGATCCTGGACTCTGTGGTATGCGCAGATGCTGGGGGAGTACGAACAATGTTGACTTCTCCCACAGGGGACGATGTGGAACACCACCAGTGGTGGCAAAAGTACTCACTCCCTGTACCTAAGTGGAAATACAGATACTTGTGCAACATAAGACTGGTAAAAGTAGAAGTACTCATTTAACTAACCATTTGTTCAAATGGCAGGTTTTTTTTTTATATATAAAAGAACGATAAATCATTTAAAAAGCTGTTCGAGTAGGCTTTTCCTGCAAGGAGAGCCACAGTTGCTGATGCGCTTTCAGCCGTTTATTGAACTGTCAAAAACGCACAGAAAACACGCACAAGGAGCTGCTATAGGCCACTCCTCACTCGCAGACGCTTACACTGAAATAACCGGCCAACCATATATTCTTTACATTCTCTACTCTGTTTTTGTACAATACAGTGCTGTTTTACCGTATTAAAAACATAACAAAAAATGTGGTCTATTTGTTTTTTAGTTTACAATTGCCTATAGATGCCGCTAATGGCAACAAATCACATCATGATGCTCCTCAACTCACTTCAACATAGTTTCTTGGAATATTTCCTTGGCACCAAGATTCCACAAAACACTGTTATATGAAACATGGCTTTGGCCTGAGCACCAAAACTGTTGAGTTTTTCAGAAAATAATGGATGATGGGTCCCCCCCCCTGATTGGTGGGTCCCCCCGCCCCCGATTGCGAATCAGGAATGTGCGGAAGAACACTATTCAATCAATTAAAAGTTAAAGGTTATGAGCTCGCTCATGTTCATAAACTCGGAAGTTAAGGCACCACTGTATTGTACTTGTTTATTACCCACTATTGCAAACCATTGGTGACATAGGAGCAGCGGGAAGAAGACGAGGAACGTGGAAAGATGAAGTGACGTGGCCCAACTGGAGTAGGCGGGGAAGAAAAAAAATGTCCATGCGCAGCTGGTCACCGGAGGACGTGTGCATGTTCGTATCACTCGCGTTGTGTAAACACATTAGCCGGCAGCTAAACACAGAGGCCAGTGTATACAAAAACGCGCATACTACAAGGAACACATCCATCAGCGTGCACGCGGCACGCTTTGGAAAAACAACAGCGACTGGACCCCGACGTCGGAATGCAGCTGACTTGTCGGGAGTGACGCTGCTGGAGAGAAGAAGCAACTGGACGGGAATCTGAGTTGCTCGTTGAAATGAAGATTGATTCAATGCCGTGCTGAATACAAATGTGTTTGTGTTGGAATGCACGCGGGCCTCCGCCAAGGCCCGACAAACAACGACTTGACCAAGGGCCGGTGGATTAGGTTCTAGAGGAGTAACAACAGAGTAAAAATTGCCGCCTTTCTCAGGTACTCTCCGGTTGGCATCGCCTCGCTGATCGCGGGCAAGATCGCAGCCATCGGGGACCTTGAGGTGGTGGCGCGGCAGCTAGGGCATGTACATGGTGACCGTCATCGTGGGCCTGGTGATACACGGTGGTCTCATCCTACCCGCCATCTTCTTCGCCATCACACGCAAGAGCCCCTTCACCTTCTACTCAGGCATCTTCCAGGCGTGGATCACTGCACTGGGCACGGCCAGTAGGTAAGAAGGATGAAATAAACAAATATTTGTAGATACATTCGTAAAATAACCAATTTACGAAGACATTTATTGATGATTAGATAATTGAGTCACTAATTATAATGACATCATTCATGAATGATATGCATTATTACGTATGATTCAAATAATATTTGACCCACAGTCCAATTTTATTTATTTACTCATTCATTCATTTAGCAAACCTATAGCTTTCTGTTTTCAAACTCCAACGTGGCCGTCGAGCCCGGAAATGTTCCCACTCCTGGAACAACAAAGCGGAGGAGTCCAATAAGGTCCAAATGCTCTGCAACTTGTTATTTTGGCGCATGACTTGAGTCCAAATGGGAAATCCTATCAAGGTTTCCTCTAATTATATTACGAATCCAGCTTAGCCCGACCTCGGGAATCAAATTCCTCTAATACACGCACGGGATTGCCAGCATGGCCCGGACCAGCTGTCAGGAGGAGGTTCGCTCCCGCTCACATTTCTGCATTATTTTGTCTCCATGCCAACCTCCCCGTCGTGCCCCCCCTGCTCTCCCCACCTTTGCATGTCACCACCTGCCTGCCTATTTTATGTCCGACGTCTCAATATTTAGCGCCGGGACCTTGCCGGTGACGTTCCGTTGCCTGGAGGAGAACCTGAAGATCGACAAGCGCGTCACCCGCTTCGTGCTGCCCATCGGCGCCACCATCAACATGGACGGCACGGCGCTCTACGAGGCCGTGGCGGCCATCTTCATCGCACAGATGAACGACATTTCACTGGACGGCGGCCAGATTGTCACCGTCAGGTTGGGGTGAAAACACAGACTGAGTGTTTGAACACTTAAAATTGATTGATTGAACCTTTTTATTTACAACAAAAAACAAGAACAATCTACGGTATAAATGTCCCAGACTGAAACTCCATGTACTTATAGGGCTCTTTACATTATATTATTTATATATACATTAAAAGTTGTGACAGGGCTCTTTACTCCCTACCACCACAGTCCATTACATGCACATGCACGATAATGAAATGACTTAAAAAAAAAAAATACAACCTACACTCTAACAACAATAAAATTAAAATAAAAAAAAAACAAACTTAAAAATCAAATAAATTTTTTAAATATGCAATAATAATGGTAAATTATGAGTGCAAGAGGTCCCTTGCAGCGAGTGCTGCTCTTGCCCTAATAATAAACACTTAAATGTAATCATGCTATGATTTTATTGAAAGTTTCATAAAACTGAGATTAATGCAAAATAATTGGTTCAAATACAATGTGAAAAAAAATACATTTGATTGATCGAAAAAGAACGATGTCAACAATGTATTCATTAGCATCTAAAAATGTAAGTCTTTTCTACTCTAGAGACGGAAAAAATGATTAGACCACCCTTGTTTCTTCCGTTTCTTGTTTTGTGGTTCTGTCTTGTTCTTGCCTGGTACAACAAAAGGTACATTTGTTTGGACAAATGTGTTGATGACAACAAAGATAGCTCAGAGTTTGATTTAAGAGCTGATATCGTGCCATTTTCCATGGTTTCCAATTACCAATTATAATAACAAAATTAACCGTTTAACCTCATTTTCACCTCCGTGTCTTACCTTGACTCGTTGCCTTTGGTCATGTCATAAGATAAGGGAATACTGCTTATATCATAAAATCATGTAACGAATCCACCCATCCATCCATTTTCTGAGCCGCTTCTCCTCACGCGGGTCGCGGGCGTACCGGAGCCTATCCCAGCTGTCATCGGGCAGGAGGCGGGGCACACCCTGAACCGGTTGCCAGCCAATCGCAGGGCACATAGACACAAACAACCATTCGCACTCACAGTCACACCTACGGGCAATTTAGAGTCTCCAATTTATGCATGTTTTTTGGGATGCGGGAGGAAACCGGAGTGCCCGGAGAAAACCCACGCAGGCACGGGGAGAACATGCAAACTCCACACAGGCGGGGCCGGGGATTGAACCCCCGCACCTCAGAACTGTGAGGCTGACGCTCGAACCAGTCGGCCACCGTGCCGCCGATGTAACGAATCATAACGTTCAAATAAATGAAAAATAAATTACATTTCAATAAATGTTACACAATAAGAAAATTACAATACTTAAAATATAATAATTTAAGTATGCAATTATTAAGTTACAAGTTTGTAAAATGTGAACTAATGGAAACTAATTCATTAAAGAAATATGAAAAATATATTAATTGTAATATAACAATATTAACAATATATTCATTTGAAATTTTAAACATTGTTATACATCCAATAAAATAACTATAAAGAATAAGTAATAAATAAAAATAAAATGTAATCAAATTAAAGTGAAGAAAATAATGTATTCAGTAAAATACAAAAACCTATTTAATTAGCAATTTTTTATTTAGGTAGATTAATTCTTAATTAAGTACCGGCATGTTTTTACAGTTCTCTTGTGTATAAAAGTGTAAAAACAAATATTTAATGAGATATTTGAACTTAAACGATGATAAATAATACTAAATAATCCTATTTCATTAATGTGTGGATTCTCTTCATGGGAACATCAACCCTGTCATGGAAAATCCACCATTCATATTCAAAAATGGCACAAAACAAAGCTATGGCCATGATAATCTAAGATCCCTGGCAGATGTAATACATGCATACATAGTACTGTACTCCATGTAGAAATGTGGCAAATTCAATGATCCAAAGTTTTTGTTCTCCTTTTCCTTTGGATCCTAGGAGCGCTGTTTCGATACTGTGTGTGTTTGTGTGTGTCCGTGTGTGCTTGCATGCGCGCGTGTGTGTTTAACATTTGCGTACAATAGATTCCTGGCGGAGGTCTTGGCCGTTCCAGCAGACTTGCACTCGCTGACGAGCATTTCTTCTTTGTTTTCTGTGGTTTGTCAGTCTCGCGTGGTGTAATAATACCAACATTTTACTGGCCGCCGCATCTGTCTGCAGTTAAGACGCTTTTTAAACCAGCCCCGCTTTCATGTCGCTAAAGTTCAACTCCCGACGATGGCGGTCGGTCACATGGATTCAGTCTAGTCCTTTGGGAAAACCACATAATCTGCATTGTCAGGTTTGATGTATGGCAACGAACGTACGACCAGTCACCTTGTTCGTTCCTCATTCATGTGGTTTGACACTGATGGCAAACATTCGTCTGGGGACGGAGCAGTCGCAGTCGCAGTCGCACCGACAAATGATTCTCAGTGTGTCTACAAGTATTTGATTAATGGCAGCGTGACCACCAGTCTAACCTCTAAATACTGTATTGTCTCTTGTGGCCAAGAGATGGCCGTAAATATGCGACATGTTGCTGACAATCGGCTTCGCAGATGTCGCATGTCTACAAATGTGTGAGCAGACACTGGAGAAAGAAAGGTCAATGATTTCCAACCCTTACAAATTCAAATGACGGGGGGAAAAAATGGCCGACGCGGTGGAACATCAAGCTATCGTCTCCGTTCTCAGATGCTGTGGGCGTGAAACCATGCCCTGCTCAACTGTCAACTGTCAATCAAATCCCAGTACAATGGCCTGGGGGAAAAACGGACGTGTAGGCATAGCTAGCTAACAAACTGCACATCGCAATTAATCGGATAGCAGCTGATGCAAATGAAGCCGCTCAAGTTCTTAAACAGTGGGGGGAGCGGTGACTCATGCCGGGTCGCAGGTGTGTCGCCGGGCCTCATTTAAGCCACGCCCCCCCCCCCCCCAAAAAAGCAGGAAAACTCAATCCCTGAAAAATGTGTCCAAACAAATGGTCGCTTCCAGAAAAGGAAGAAGAAATAAAAACAAATCTTGTCTTCTTCTTGCAGCAAAGAACCACAAGTCTAGAAAAAAGCCACAGTACATGTCGTGCCTGGAACTAATAGTTTCCAATCATTTGTACCCAGCGGCAAAGATTTCTGCACCTCTCGGAGGTACTGCCCAGTATCGTTGTCATAGGGTCACGTTTAGGATATATGGAGCGGTGTGATCCATGTATCCTAAACCGAACCCTTTTTGCAACCTTCAACTGAGGTACCCAGCGCAGAGGTAAAGTACCTAAAGAGTGTGACCGAAAGAATGGTTGCTTCCAGAATGGGCTCAAGAAAAAGAAAATCCCAAATCACGGTAGTTAGCGAAGTTTCCAAGGGTCTAAAAAGTGACTGTTGGTGCAGTTGTTGCCACATGGCCTTGACGTAGTTGTCCTTTCTCATCCCAGCATGACAGCCACACTGGCCAGCGTGGGAGCGGCCAGCATTCCAAGTGCCGGATTGGTCACCATGCTACTGATCCTGACGGCCGTGGGCCTACCCACACAGGACATCAGTCTGCTCATCGCCGTTGACTGGCTGCTGTGAGTCAGGTGTCCTCTGAGAGGGATTTAGTGTCAGACTTGAGGAACCAATTTTAGGACTTCAGACTGGCTCGGCTAAAAGTTATGAAAGGCTTGACTTAGACTTGAACAACGCGATCTGACAAGTCTGGCCAAGTTCTACATGTACTGCATCATCGAGAGAGTTCCGATAAAATCGTGGAAAAAGAGAACAATAACGTGCAAGTGTTGCAACAAAATAAGAGACGCGACTAACTATGATATCAAACTCCGTCCGTCACTGTAAAACCTACAGAGACAGCTAAGCTCCTCTAACTTCACAGTTTAGCTTGCTTGATAGCTCGTTAAACATGAACCGAGCTCCATGTTGGTTATGCGTTTAATTGACGAGACAAAGTGATAGACAATACACAGACAGTCAGTGATTTGGAATGTGTTCGTACACTGACAGACTGAGCATGATTGGATGATGGAACATATGACATGCTTAACCCAAGTAATGACTTGACTCGACTTGCTTGATTTTTGCCACGGTAACATGGAACTTACCCCCACCTCTGGGTCTTCGGATGCAACCAGAAACCTTCTGTTTGGCAGAAGACCTCGCTCGGACAGATTGGTGTGGTCTTTTGGGTACGGTTTGCTAATCAAGCACACTGCTTTCCATTGCTTTGTCATTGGGCATGTGGAGGAGAAGGTTTTTGCCAAGTGGCTAATGTACGAATTTATGTTGTGACTGAGCAGTATTGTATGACTTGACTTACTTGAGTTAACTTACTAACTCGGGAGTGGTTTGAAACCTGAAGGTTAAGACTTAAAACTTGCTTATGACTTACTCCTTATACCACTCAGCGACCGGATGCGGACCTCCATCAATGTTGTGGGTGATTCTTTCGGGGCCGGCATCGTGGACCACTTGTCCAAAGCGGAGCTCCAGGAAATAGACGCGGCCGAAATGGAAATTCTCCCGGTGGAGGAGGAACTGGATTTCATCCCGCCGCCGCCCGTCCTGACCGAGATGGACCTGGTGGACCCGCTCAAGCCGCCCGAGCTGCCCCCCCGGTCGCCCCGTCCTCCCAAGCAGAACCACCACGGCCCCGTCCTGTCTCAGTCCCACTCTGTCAACTACTCGCCGTCCCGTTCTATCCGTTCCCCTTCGCCGCGCTCTATCCGTTCGCCCTCCCCACGTTCCGTGTGCTCCCGCTCCCACTCCCCTCGGCCTTTCCGCGCCCACTCACCTCGCCTCCTCTGCAGGACGGAGCCGGGCTACTCCGCCCTGCCAAGCCACGAAAACCAGGTACGAGCAGGCTTTGTGCTCCCTGTATTGGTATTTTATGTATTTTTTGCACAAGAAAATGAAACTGGCAGTCATTTCCAAAAATATCAATCCATTTTGTATCAATTGGTAAATAACTAATGGCTTTTTGAACAGCCCTTTTGCATCGCCACAATCGATGTCAGAGGCAGAAGTGGAGACCAAATTCACGACATGGTTGGCGTGGGCAGGAATGTACTATACTATAAAGTGGCGGTATTAACTCATATTTTATATATCGTAGCGGTTGGGTGCAATCAGGGTGAAAACCCTGCTAGCGGCGTGCTAGCAGGGTTTTCACTGCGGTCACATAACACCACCGGTCATACAAACTTTTCAGATGTTAAAATTGCATAATATGATAATTGCGATGTCATATTGAACCCTATGGATTAAGAATGGGTTGTCAATTCAATTCATATCTGAGTCAAGGCAGGTGACACAAATAGTTTGTACTTGTAGATTGGTAGGCAGCTAGCTAGCTAGATGTGATAGTGTTGGGTAGGTAGGTAGGTAATGACAGTATATGATAGGTATTGAAGCAGATTGGTTGATCGATGGTAGGTTGATTGTTGGTAGGTATTGATGTAGATGGGTAGTTTGGTCGGTAGGTAACGGTCAAACAGTTAACAGTCCTAACCGGCCTGGAATGATGTGTGCGTGTGGTCCCTCAGCTCCCTGCCCTGCCTCACCGCTACCGGGACCGCGACCGCGAGCGTCCGCACCGAGAGAGCGAGACGGAGGAGGAGGAAGAACGAGAGCGCGCCCTCGGCGAGCCCAGCGACGGCGAGGAGAGCGACGACACCGCGTACGACCGGCGGCACGCCATTCTACCGTGCGACCTGCCGTGAAAAACATCTCGTGTCCGCTTGTTTCGATTCGTGTCACAATCAAAACACCTCTCGTATGACGCTAAAATGATTAAATTCATTTATCTCTCACTGGTGTTTGATTCATAATTTCCAACAGAAAACGCTCCCCTCGTGAAAGCCTCGTTTGCACCAAGCAGCGCGGTTGGGTCCCGTTTGGTACAGGATGGAAAAAGGTTGTTCATCCTGTGCCACTTTTTGCTCACCGTGAACTTGGCATACAAAAATGGCCTGACATAGTCTCCGCCATTTTGTGTCAGCGTCAAGTGGACGATACCGCTTGGTCGAAACACGCCGTCGCTCCCGCATTCTCCTACCATCTCTCAGCACGTTGTAATTTTTCTTTATGTGATGTTCTTGCTTGATGACTCATAGTTGCCGAAACGCACACGTCACGCTTTTTTTTTTCCTTTTTTTGTTTTGTTTTTGGTCATTGTTTTGTGTTGACTTTTATTCGGATTCTTTCTGGTTGATCTGGAACGCACAGTCGCACACCTCCCACTTCCCGACTCCGCTTGAATGCCTTTCTTTTTTTCGACATGGCAGGACTGTGAAGGTGTGTGTGCGTGTGCGTGTGTGTGTATATATATACACAATAAAACCCCCTCCAAGAGTTCCTATAAGAGCGTTTTCTTTAACTTCTGTGGGAGGATTTGCTGTGCGAAAGGGGTCACACGTCACAGACGGGGGGATCACAAAGAAATTATTGGATGGCGCACACACACACAGGCATGCACACCATTGATGATACAAAGATACACATATCAACACACTTAATCCTCTCAAAGAAGATGGAGGGATGGTAGATGGGGGGTGGCGGCAGATGGCCAGAAAGACGTCAATCCTTTTCATTCTTCCCAGACAACATAAGAGCGCTGGATGACTGCGTGGCAGGCTTGGTATGTGTGTGTGTGTGTGTGTGTGTGTGTGTGTCTGGTCAAGTGACGTGAAGGTGAAAGTCGGACGATGTTCTGACGCGACGCATGTCAGTCAACTTCGGCGCAGTGACGCTCTAATCGGGCAGGTAGCACGTCAACGTGAAGATACGCAGCAGAAAGTGATAGTTGGTAGGAAGGCAGGTAGAACGTTGGTCGATGAATGTGTAGGTAGGTAGATGGGTAGTTGGATAGGTAGGGTTTGTCAACTGCTAGGTAGGTATGTCAAAAGTAGGTCGCGAGATGGGAGGGTCGGTGGGTAGATTACCGGTTGTGTAGGTCGGTAGGCCAGTCTGTCGGTAGGTAAATAGATGGGTAAATTGGCAACCCCAATTCCAACGAAGTTGGGATGAGGTGTACAACGAATAAAAACAGTATACAATGAATTGAAAATCCTTTAAAATACACATATATTCGATTGAATCAACTTTAACTTTCACAGTCTTTTTGGGAATATCTTGCAGGCATCAAATTCAAAATGGGAGTATATTTGCACACACATACACACAAAAACAATGTTTTTGTGTGTATGTGTATGTCAGTGTGAACATTGAATATCTTCTCTCTGTACTGTATTCAATTGAATATAAGTTGGAAAATATTTGCAAATAAATTGTATTCTATTTTTATTTATGTTTTACACAAGGGAGGCACAATGGCCGACTGGTCAGCATATCTGCCGGTTTTCTCCGGGCACTCCGGTTTCCTCCAATATCCCAAAAACATGCATGGTAGGTTGATTGAAGACTCTAAATTGCCCGGATGTGTGACTGTGAGTGCGAATGGTTGTTTGTTTCTATGTGCCCTGCGATTGGCTGGTCGACCGGTTCGAATATCGAATTGTAGCTATGTACTGTAGATGTGTGTGTGTTTTTTTTTTAGGTTGGTTGATATACATGTAGCTGGGTATATAGATAAATGGCTAGCCAGGTAGGTATACACGGTAGATATATACGTATGGTAGATCGGTCACATTTCAAATAAAAATACTGTAATGTAAGGTGTACTACAACTTCCTGTCCTGCGTTTCAAACGATCCTGTTGCAACTCATTCATGCTGAGCAACAGCGACCTCTGCTGCCGTGCGTGTTAATTACACCACTCCCACGTTAGCAACTGTCCTCATGGTGACTTATTTTATTTATCAGATGAATAAAGCAATAAATAAGAATTTTGTGTTTTACACAATTATGTATGGAGGCGTGGTTAGCACATCTGCCTCACAGTTCTGAGGACCGGGGTTCAAATCCCGGCCCCGCCTGTGTGGAGTTTGCATGTTCTCCCTGTGCCTGCGTGGGTTTTCTCCGGGTGCTCGGGTTTCCTCCCGTGTCCCAACATGTTGATTGAAGACTCTAAATTGCCCATAGGTGTGTATGTAAGTGTGACTAGTTGTTTGTCTATGTGTGCCCTGCGATTGGCTGGCGACCAGTTCAGGGTGTACCCCGCCTCTCGCCCCGGCCGGGGTCAGGCTCCAGTATGTTGGCAGCTTTTCTCTTGTGTCACATTCCAGAACTAAATGCTCTCTTCTGTTGGGCATTGACTTAAAACAACACATATGTACGCACATATTAATTATTAATCAAATATATGTGTCTGTGGATATGCAATATTCATCCAAGGGGTCCAGTGGGCATATTTTGGCATCTCCTGGTGCTATATAAGGTCACCTGAAGAATTCAAACGGCTTGTGTTTTGGAACCACCAAAATTAAAAAAAAATTAATTTGTGTCAATCAAAAGTGAGCATACATTGGGTGTATCTAATGATGAAGTGACCTTCATGGGATTCTTGGCCCAATTGTGACTTTTCCCGTCAAAACAAAGCAAATCAAAAGAACCCATGTGGCCCATGTGGCGTACATTAGCATGGGGATTATTTCAAGAAGGATGTTGATGTTTGTTGATGTACCGCCTTGCAAATAAAAAGCAGCAGCTGGACCAGCTCGGTCCACTGTGACCGCAAGAGGCGGAATGGCGTGAGTTTTACATAGTGAAGTCTCTTTTACGCGGCACGGTGGGTGACCGTTTAGCACGTCTGGCTCACAGTTCTGAGGACCGGGGTTCAAATCCCAGCCCCGCCTGTGTGGAGCTTGCATGTTCTCCCCGTGCCTGCGTGGGTTTACTCCAGGTACTCCGGGTTTCTTTCCACATCCCAAAAACATGCGTACTCGGTTGATTGAAGACTCTAAAATTCTCATAGATGCGAATGTGAGTGCAAATGGTTGTTTGTTTGTATGTGACCCAAAAAAAAATGTACTTGCGACACAGCATCAGTGCTCCTTTTAAGTCGACAGGCGGCATTTTAAAGTGACGCAATCAAAATCTCACTGGCCCGGAGACTAGTTGGTGACCTGACGGCGACTCGAGTCTCCACCGGTCGCGGAGACGTCTTTGCGACGTCTCCTGGAGACGAGCTGGGTTACCGAGGAGTCGCGGTGAAATCCGACATGTTCGATTTCATTGGAGACCTTTTGGCGACTCCTGTGTGTGCGCGTTGCAGGTATAGAGAAAAACCTTCACGGAGCTTAATGTCACAATTCTGAGCGCAAATCGTCACCAAAATGTATATGGACATCTCTACCCGCCCCCACTTCAACCTCTGAAAATATCCCAATGATCGCCCCAATATTTTGGATTCTATGTAAGTTAAAGCATCTTCCTCATTAGAAGACTGTCCACCACGCAGCACGTACACACAAACACATAATATATTATGTTTCATCATTATATAATATAATTATTTATATATATATATATATATATATGTTATATTGCAGCCATATGTTCAAATCATTTAAGTTCATTTTTTTCCCTCTTTAATGCACACACAACACCCCGTATTGACAGAAAAAAAACTGAATTGTTGACATTTTTGCTGATTTATTAAAAAAAGAAAAACTAAAATATCTCACAGCCATAAGTATTCAGACCCTTTTCTGTGACACTCATGTATTTAACTGGCTGAGCTCCAGAGATGCACTCGGGAGATGGGAGAAAGTTCTAGAAAGTCAACCGTCACTGCAGCCCTCCACCCGTCGGGGCTTTATGGCAGAGTGGCCCGACGGAAGCCTCTCCTCAGTGCAAGACGCATGAAAGCCCGCATGGAGTTTGCTAAAAAAAAAAACACCTGAAGGACCCCAAGATGGTGAGAAATAAGATTCTCTGGTCTGATGAGACCAAGCTAGAACTTTTTGGCCTTCATTCTAAGCGGTGTGTGTGGAGAAAACCAGGCACTGCTCGTCACCTGTCCAATACGGTCCCAACAGTGGAGCGCGGTGGTGGCAGCATCATGCTGTGGGGGTGCTTTTCAGCTGCAGGGACAGGACGACCGGTCGCAATCGAAGGGAAGATGAATGCGGCCAAGTACGGGGATATCCTGGACGAAAAAACTTCTCCAGAGTGGTCAGGACCTTAGACTGGCCTGAAGGATTCACCTTCCAACAAGACAATGTCCCGAAGCACAGAGCTAAAATAACGAAGGAGTGGCTTCAGAACAACTCCGTGACTGTTCTCGAATGGCCCAGCCAGAGCCCTGACTTAAACCCAATTGAA
Source organism: Phycodurus eques (assembly GCF_024500275.1). Taxonomy (NCBI): domain Eukaryota; kingdom Metazoa; phylum Chordata; class Actinopteri; order Syngnathiformes; family Syngnathidae; genus Phycodurus; species Phycodurus eques. The sequence goes on along the minus strand of NC_084540.1, from coordinate 3,104,360 downwards.
CATTTCTGGAAAGACCTGAAAATGGCTGTCCACCAATGTTCACCATCCAACCTGACAGAACTGGGGAGGATCTGAAAGGAGGAATGGTTGTTTGTTTATATGTGCCCTGCGATTGGTTGGCGACCAGTTCAGGGTCTACCCCGCCTCCCGCCCGAAGATAGCTGGGATAGGCTTCAGCAGCGAGGATAACCAGTAAGGAAAATGGATGGATGTATATATTTATTAGATATCATTATCTATAATATACAGTACATAGGCCTATATGAGCGACTTCCAGGCGAATTGGTTGTCACGTTGTCTGGAGATGTCTCCCAAACATCTTTTTGGTGAGAGTGCAAGCAATATTTTGGTCTCCCGACTCATCAGTCTCAGCAGTCTCGGCGACATCTCGGCCAGAGATAGGGGTCTAAGATAATGTACCTTACGTATCGAGGATTAAATGTAACCGCTGTCTCAACATCGAGATGAACTGTTACAATCATTGAAAAAGCAAAACTCGGGCCTATACAAATGTTCTAACCAGGAGTTACCCTCATTAGCTTAGTTGCCACGCTAGCAGCACCAATACTAGTTGCAAACTCAAAAATCATCAAATATGTCACGAACTTCAAGAGAGGCCTGCTGGGAACCTGTCAAACTGATAATCCTCTGCGTTTCTGGGATCTGCCTTAGCGACAAGTCAATTGACCTGAATGAGGTTGATTGCAGGTTTTCCCTGTCCATGTCTCCTTTGAATTTTACAAAGTAGCTAACACCCTCGTCTGTGGTTCCTTCACACCTGAGTGACCAGAGGTTCTCTGAGGAGAACGTTCGCCCGACCAAGATCTCCATCTGCTTTGCTGTTCCTTCCATAGAGTGGTGTGCTTTCTCCTATATCCTCAGGCCCTTCATCCAGCTCTTCCTCGTTATCTTCGTCATCATCTTCCCAGATGGACGTGGACACGTGTTGGTACACGCTTGTGTCGTCCCGTTCCATCTCGCGGTGGTAGAAGTAGCTGAAGTTGGACACGATGACAGGCACGGGCAGTGAGATGGTGAGCACGCCGGCGATGGCACACATGGAGCCCACCAACTTGCCGCCTACCGTCTCGGGATACATGTCGCCGTAGCCCACTGTCGTCATGGAAACCACAGCCCACCAGAAGGCCTCCGGGATGCTGGTGAAGTTCGTGTCCGGGCGGTCCACCTCTGCGAAATAGACGGCGCTGGAGAAGAGGATGACGCCGATGAAGAGAAAGAAGATGAGCAGGGCAAGTTCTCGCAGGCTGGCCTTCAGCGTCTGGCCCAGGATCTGGAGACCTTTGGAGTGTCGGGACAACTTGAAGATCCTGAAGACCCTCACTAGCCGGATGACGCGGATCAGGGCTAATGACACAGAGGGCTGCGCCCCTTTGTCCCTGGCCAGCTCCGTGCCCAGTGTGACGAAATAAGGAATGATCGCGAAGAAGTCGATGGTGTTCATGACGTCCTTGAAGAAGTGTGTCTTGCTGGGGGAGCAACTGAAGCGCATAATGAGCTCAAAGGAGAACCAGCAGATACAGATGGTCTCCACGATGAAGAAGGGATCCTGGAAGGGGGAAAACACTGCCGAGTGTGGGAGGCTCTCGTTGCTTACGGCTGAGCGAAGAACGCTAGTGAACCTCTGAAAGACAAAGACTCTGGTTATCAAATGTGGGAGTGAGTCGTGTAAGTCATCAATAATAATAAAAAAAAAGTCTCAAGTCATAACCTTCAAAGTTTTAAGTCATTCCTAAGAAAATATAAAGCAAGTCAAGTCCGGTCGCCACTCATTTTAATTAGCCTACGTCGAGTTAAGTCATTACTTGGGTTTAGCGAGATACAGGTACATTTGCACGTACAGTACATTTGCTCATTAGCTACTCTGCACTCAGTACCTGTACTTGCATTAGTTAGCAAAACGAACACATTCGCATACAGAACAAAACTCACAACATAGACGATGCAATTTCCGGAGAAATTGTGTGTGAATGCTGAAATGATGAATGAAATATAGATTGATTTGAAATGATCTTGAATGTTATGAAATGATGTAGAGTGAGCTGAACAGTTAGAAGTTGGGATGTTTCGAATCAGTCAAAAAATGAGAAAACTGGATAATATGTTGTTGTTTTTTTATTTGAAAATTGGGCTTTTATTATGAACATTTTGTGAATATTTTAATAGAAATAATAAGATGGCTTCAACGATCCAAACATTTTGAAGTTGGAACAGTTTGAATCGGTCGAGAAATGTTGAAGGAGGAGGGAATAATGTCGAACACGTCATAATGTGGGCGAAAGTGGGTGAAAACTAGAATTTGGCTAATGTGGGAAATATTTTGTAGTTGGGAAAAAAAAGTAGTACTATTTATTTATCGATATTTTCGGAAAACATTTTGGGATATTTTCGAGACAAGGGCAGCACAGTGGACGACTGGTTAGCACATCTGCCTCACAGTTCTGAGGACCTGGATTTAAATCCGGCCTCGCCTGTGTGGACTGTGCATTCTCCCCGTCCGTGCCCCACATCCCAAAAAACATGTATGGTCGGTTAATCGAAACTCTAAATTGCCCCTGGGTGTGAATGGTTGTTTGTTTATATGTGCCCTGCGATTGGCTGGCGACCAGTTCAGGGTGTGCACACCCCTCTCGCCCAGAGTCGGGCTCCAGCATGGCCGCGACCCGAGTGAGGATAAACAGTATGGAAAATGGGTGGATGGATGGAATGTTTTGAAATGTTGAAGTCGGAGGAAATAATGTCGAATACAACTCAATGTGGGGGAAATGTCGGTACTTGAATGTGGAAAAAATGTGGAAAATGTTTTCCAGTTGAAATGATTTGAATCGGTCAAGAAATGTTGAAGGAGGAGGGAATCGTGTAGAACAGGTCATTATGTGGGAAAACGTGAAGTGTGGGGGAAAATCTTGGAATTTGGGGAATGCAAGAATGTGTTTTGAAGGTGTTCTGAATGAGCTGAATGTTTTGAATGTGGAAAATGAATGGGAAATGTGTGTAAAATGTGGGGGATGTGTTAAAGGAGAACATGGTGTGAATTGGATGAAAAGTGTGCAAGTAGTGGCACGACAATTAACGGAAAGATAATAATACCAAATATTCTTTCAGCATTCACACCATTCGTTTTTTTTTCCAGTTTAAATGGACTTGTGGGGTACCAGGACTTACGTACCAAGACGACGAGTAATCGTCATTGGTTAAATTCAAGGTACCTCATCACTAAACTACTCATGGATACTTCAACATGGTCACCGGGAGCTGGGGGTCGCACCTACAACCTTCGTACTCTAGTACAGTTCGGTTGAGTTTAGTACAATCTTTTCCAGCATTTCCAATGGTAACATTTCCAAAATAGCCAAGCTGTCCCTCTTTTCAGCAATCTTTTGTTGGCAGACTATATAGTACAGTTTGCTCGTTAAACGCTCCATTTATTGGTCGCTGATGTGGTTTATGCCAAGAATTGCCATTGCGACATGGTCATATGTGACAAAACCAGGATGGAAGTGGTTATTCAGCACACTAGAAGAATTTGACGTTGACGCTAACATTTACCACTCCTCTGCTTACACTTGGTCCGCGTGAATTTTCCACCCAGACTTTCATTTCCAGGTCTATATTTAAAACGATTGAATGGAGTTTCACACCAATCCAGACTCGTTTTCTGGGAAGTGGGCGACTTCACAGAACTTGGCACTAACGAGCCGGCTCAAGTTACCCTTGGTTATCGCAGCGCTCGACTTATTTTTGCATTTTTCACGCTTTGCTATGTCAGTCCTGACTGTCCGGACTTGATTTTCTATGCCGTACGTACCCTTCGACTCATCATCACTTCGCAGTCATTTCCCTGCCTACGCTAACCTTAACCCAACTCTAACCATAATTCAAGTCCTCGTCAAAACCCTGACCCTTCTCTACCTCGGGCCCTAAACAAAATCAAAACCCTAAACCCAACCCCTAAATCAAACCCTTATCCTTAACTCCAAACTCAACTCATATTCCAAATCAAATTACCCAAGCCTGATTTGCTTTGGTGACCACCCTGGTAGCTTGTCATGTGTCTTGTCCCGGTGGTGTTTTCAGTGTGCACAAGTTTATTAATATACATTATCATATCTGGATGGCTTATCCTTCATCTAAATTTAGGGGTCTCCATCTCAGAAGGGTAACGCGAGAGCACCTCATCTGCTTTCCTTGCCTCTATGCACTTGGCTCTACCTCGTCTTTTGGAATAGCGTCTCCATCTGAATGTGTTTTCCCTTTACATCTCTGCCTTCAGACTTCATTTTTTTTGCTTCCTGGATACTCAAGGAAAGAGATCGCTGATTTCCCCCATTTTCCTTTCCCTCTCCTATTTACCGGAATGGAGTTCATCTAAAACTTGACTCACTGTCGTCTCTCCTGATTCCCAATCCCTCAGAAATGTCTCTCCACCGTTTTTGCTTGGAAAGGGGACACCTGTCACCACCTAAGATCACCCCCCCCCCCCCCCCCCATGTTCACCTCATTACCACCTTCTTGGCACCCTGTCACAGAGCCTCCCTGTTAGCTCTATGCATTCTAGTGTTGGGAATGTCCATCCAGTTGCCCATCTGTTTTCTATACCAATTATCCCTTTTAGGTTCACTGGGGTAGTCACTGACGGTGTAGTGGTACACTCGCCTGACTTTAGTGCAGGCAGCGTGGGTTCAGTTCCCACTCAGTGACGGTGTGAATGTGAGTGCGAATGGTCGTCTGTGTCTATATGTGCCCTGCTGACTGACTGGCGACCAGTTCAGGGTGTAGTCCGCGCCTTTCGCCCGAAGTCAGCTGGGATAGGCTCCAGCGTCCCGCGACCATAATTCGGTCTTCCATGTACCTAATGTATGCGTTTTCAGTCTGTGGGCTGAAGTCTATCCCAGTGGACAGTGTACTTCAACCTGGATTGATCACCACATCAACTCTTTTCGAAATTGTTAAGGTACAACTTGAAAACTCACCAGTATTCTATGATACGGCGTGCAGAGGCCGCCTCGTGAAACAAGTATCATCGAGGGAGATCAGAAGGGTATTCAATTTGGATTCGGGGATTATGTTTTTGAGAACTAAATCTTGAGAACGTCATTGGTCACTATAAAACCCACATAGACACAGAAGCTACATCAACTTCACAGTTTAACTAATCAAACATGAACTAAGACAAAGAGACAATACAGAGAGCGGTTTGTGAGCATAAAAGACGCGACTGCGTTAGGGTCACCACATACCTCTCTCTGCTCCCTCTCGTTCCTGAACTCAGGAAGGGTCTCCAGGCAGAAGATGAGGATGGAGATGATGATGACCAACACGCTAACGATGGCAATGATGCGGGCAGCACTGGATGACTCAGGATACTCGAAGAGCATCCAGAGCCGGCGTCGCAGCTCCCCGCTGGGCAGAGCTCGCTCCTCCTCCTTGGGGAAGCCCTCGTCCTCCTTAAAACGTTCCAGGATGTCTTCATCCAGCTGGTAGAAGCGCAGCTCCTCCAAGAACACATCGCGCGGCACGTTGGCGGGCCGCCGCAGTCTACCGCCTGACTGGTAAAAGTACAGGATGGCCTCGAAGCACACCCGACTGCGGTCCAGGAATATCTCGTTCCGCGCGGGGTCGAAGTAGCGCAGCCGCTTACGGGGGTCTCCCAGTAAGGACTTGGGGAACTGGGCGACGGTGCGCAGCTGGGTCTCATAACGCATGCCCGACACGTTGATGGCCAAACGCTCGGTCAGGGCCCAGCCGCTCCTGCATGGGGTGCGCCTCTTGCCCCGCTTGGTGTCCCCACCCGAGGGCGGCACCACCACCTTCCCGCTCTCCTTCTCCTGCTGATTGTGCTCGTCTTTGGCCCATTTTTCCTCGTCCTCGGACAGATGCTTGTCTTTGCTACCGCCATCCTTGTCTGGGCTTGCCATTTCTCAACCTTAAATCGATACAAGACCACTTTTAAGGACTCAAAATCAATTTATTTGATCTTCTAAGCCAAGTCAAGCTCATTTTGCTTGCGGGTCATATTGTAGTTATGGTTTCCTTTTGAGGACATATATGACTGTGCCACCTGAAACCAGTTCAAGTGAATTGAGGAGTTTCATTTCGACAAACATAGTGCTTTGCCGCTATCTTGTGGCATCTATAGGCAATTATAAACCTTGAAGGGGAGTGGCCTCAACTACTTGTCGATTGTTACTATTTGCGGCAACGTTCCCCTGCAAATTGCGGTAACACTGTAATTGGTTTATGATGTTTGTTTTGTTGGGGTGCCACTCCCCCATATGTAGGTCTGCACTTATTAAAAATGATATGACATAATGATTTATGACTAACTCGTTTGAGATGGACTGCTCTATGGTGCAGGAAATCAGTCTTACCTTGGCGATTCCTGTGGATTCAACTAATGTGTCACCCCCGTGCCCGCCGCCCCATCAGGGTGCCCTCAGCTCACCCGTCCCTCTCAAACATGCTGATGATGTCCACGCTGTTGCTCCTTGCTGTCCTTTCGTCAGTAAGGTGGAGGGGTCAGAGGTACCTGGTGTTAATCTGCGACCGTTCAGCGTGTTTGTGGGTGACTTGATGGGGACGCCCTTACGCTCACTCCTCTCTCTTTCTCTCTCCGTATGCTCCTCGCGTCGACAGGAAACGCTGTCAGGCAGAAATTTAATCTTCCAGCGTCTCCAAAGGCCAATGCCACCGCTGGCTCTTTGCCTGCTTTAACACACGCACACACACACACACACACACACACACACACACTCAAAGCATCTCCCTAAACACACTGCAAATGATTGCCTAGCAAACGATTCAGAAATCACAATAATCCCTTTTAATACTGTTCATTATTGTTTCCTGTTTCTGTGTAATTTCCTTCCAGTGGAGAAGGATGACTCAATCTTAATTATGAACTAATTTAATTAAATTGAATGTAAAATGATGGCATTAACTGATTTTTTTTTTCATGTACTTGCTTTTTAATTTTTTTTTTTTATGTATTTTGTCTTTATTAGTGTTTAAAAGTTGCTTTCATTTTTATTTTATTATTTATGCTTCATTTCGATTTTCAATGAACAACGAAAATAAGAGTGCATGAAAGTAGGCAGCAGTTTGTCAACTCTAGCAGAAATTAAAAATAGATCAAATAAATGATTGCTTGATTTAAAAATTATTGCTGATGAAAATGAATTTTTATGTGCATTAAAACTATTTATTAATATTTTTTTATAACACTTTATAATCCCCTGTGCACTTTTTGCCTCAAACTTGATTTAATGTTTGGACTGACGTCATTCGGGAGAACTCGTGTAGTTCACAATTAGTCCATCAGAGGGAGACAATTCCTACAGCACAACCTTCCCCGAAACTCCCTGACGCAACCCTCTGTATTTACCCGGGCTTGGGACCGGCCTACAGTTTGCACTGACAGCAGACATCCATTTGACAGAAAATATTTTTGAGACATAGAAACATAAAAAACACAGTCCGCAGAGTCACTGAGCAAAGAAAGGTTACCGGTCATGTGGTAAGGCCAAGATGATTTTTTTTGGTGGTGAGGCCAAGATTGTTTTTTTTTTTTTTTCGTTTTTTTTTTGACAATTGTGCAAAGAGTCTTCTCACAATTTAGAGCAGTTTGAAATGACAGTGACTGTGACATGTGACTTTCTTGTGTCGTTTGATTGGTGAACTTCAATCGTCACAGTGGTAATCCGATGTAGAAGTCGAAAACAAAAGTCTAAAAATAGATAAATAGATCCCACACTCAATTATTGGCATGTAGATTATTGTAACGGAATAAAAGTGCTGTTTAGTCTTTCTTTACATAAATACTTGAGTAAAAGTAAAAAGCATGCTTCATTGAAATTTATCTGACAAGTACAATTTATCCAAAATGTTACTTGAGTAAATGTAACGGAGTAAATGTAGAATGTTCCTCCCCACCTCTGCCTAAATGTATATTTTGTCGTAGTGGCTGTTTGTTGTCATACTAGAGTAGCTCCAACTAACCTGAGACAAATTCCTTTTGTGTCTTATAACATACTGGGCCGATAAAACTGATTCTGATTCTGACCCAGGCTTAAAACCATAAACACCTGTTTAAAATCCTACTTTGAAATCCTAGCCAAGTATGTTGTATTGTTACTACATTCAGTTTCTTAAATTCACCATTGATTTTACAGTATTTTACAATCTTCACTTTTTTTATTGTTATTTTGCAGCAGGTATCTAGAACTATGAACTGTACTCTCAACTTTTAAAAAAATGTGAGTAAAATACTGCATGTCTGTAACTTTGTTTAACTTGTTCAATGTTGGGGGAAATAAGGGTGGAGGTCTTTTTTGGAGATTCTTGTCTGACAATCAGCACCTGCCCCTCCATCAGCCAATCAACTGTGAGCGCTCAAACTGGCTGCAGCCAATCAGAAGTGACGCTCGAGACACTCCTTCGTTGCAATTCGTCAATAGAACTCGAAAAAAGTAACTCCAGTCTACTATTTTCTCATCTCAAATCTCATTCCACACTCGAAGCGTTTTGTTTCTAAGACAAAATCTAAATTTTAATCATGGATTTATATTAGAATATTGTATTTATTGCCATCGGGCGTCTTGAAGATGTGACTGCGCAAGGCGGAACTATTAGGCATTTGTTTCCTTACGAGTGAATAATCAGTGTGCACACAGCAACAGCACGGAGATGGCAGCCTTCCGGTCGGTGAGTCCAAAGGCGAACAATGTCGTCATTATCTTTTGACCTCTTCGAGTTAATGCCTCACTTTAAGCTCGCCGATGGCGAGTAAAGACAACGTTTAAATGGCGATGCTTGAGCTACCGAGTCCCGCCGGAGCACCGCCGAGCTAGGAAACGAAGGACATCGGACGGAATCCCAGTCGTACATTTGGGAATTTTCGCGATTCTGCCCAAAAAGCATCAGAGTGAAGACGCGGTGACGCAAAGGAAATCGTGGCTGCGAATCGTCATTGTTCACTCTTTAATTCGGCGTATTTAACAATCTTTGTAACTTGAGACACAATGACAGAATGACATTTTAAAGCGAGCCGACGCGACGCAGCACCCAGTACATTCCATTGTTTATCCATGCTAATACGTCGAATGCAATACTCTAGCCCCTAATCCCGATTTATGAATGTCCTATTGTTGTTTTTTTAAATTATTATTATTTTTATTTTGTCACAGTTGTGGTTGTCGTGCAAATATTCTGTATTTGTCAACAATGTTAATGTCAATAAAACGGAAGAAACGGCCAGTTTCAAGTCAACTCTCAGCGATTTTCGACTATTTTAAACATCATTCAACATGTTTGGATTTGTACGACTTTTACTGATGCAACGACTGAAACACTAATACAAATTGCATCATCCTCACACACGCACACACACACACACACACACACACACAACACTGCGGTGGCGAATAAGTCTGACGCGCTCACAGATGCACATTTACATAAATGGATTTACACGCAACATGCGTATTGCTATTATTAAATGTACATGTTATTTATTGATATTGTGACAGTAAGTTAAAAATGACTTCGACTATGATGCTATTAGGCTGATAATTCATTCGTTCATTTGAAAGTTTGATCGTGTTCGTTTTTAGCTGGTCGCTCAGTCAATGTCAGGGCAAATGTCATTACATAACTCTTGACGTCCCTGCATAAATATTTTTTTATTATTATTCCAGAACGAAAGGTGTATTTTTTTAAAAATAATATAGTCCTATTTTCTTCATAGGAAATAAATGTAATATAGCGAAAATAAAGTTGTTGTTTTGAAGTGCACTTGTTCAAATATGGCTCTCCTTGCTTGTTGAACTTTGACCTTAATATCATGATATTACCACTTTTCCTTAGAAAAAAACAACTTTATACCAGTAAGATTATGACTGTTTTTTCTTAAAAGAATAAGACTTTATTGTCACGACATTACCGAAATCTTCCTGTCAAATATAAATGTTTTAGTTTTTTTTGTTTGAGTCAAATTCATTCCAGGTTCAATAAAGGTTTGTGTTTTTGAGCAATATAAAACACATTATCCTCAAAATTGCAAGCCATAATTGCATGGTTTAGTATTCGCGCTCAACTGTAAGTATGTCTTGTAAAAACAAATGTAAGTCTGAATAAAGTGGTATTCTTACTTTTCAATATTTATGACTTAATGTTTGTGTTCCAGCATGACACAGCTCTCTTTTTTTTTTTTTTTTTTTTTTTTTTTTTTTTTTTTTTTTGAGCCAACACGTTTAGTCAGCTGACAATTTGTCAGTTGATCATATTCCCACAGACCACTCGGAAGTGTGTCAGGTTTCTATTTGCGGAACGGCGACACGCTGGCAGCTGATTGGTCGAGAGCGCCGCACACCCATGAGTCATGCGCGGTACAAGCTCACCTCTGTTTACTTTTGTGTGTTGTTCAGGTGGTCCGAAGAAGATTGAGTCAGACGCTTCGTTTAGTTTTGGCACCGCGCCGCCTCACCAGCTCCTTTAAGGTAACGTGCAGCGATGCATCATGGGAAAGTTTGATGTGTCACTCTTTAAATCTGACATTCTGCTTTTCCTCACACGTTCTCGTCTCTTGTTTAATTCTTCTTAATTGAAGCACGTGTCGTTATGATGTGTGACACAGTAGTAGGGCTACACTGGAAGAAAGAAAAAAAAAACACAAGATTAAAATTGGAATTTTAGGATAGTAAAATTGTATTTGTGTGTGTGTGATTTTATTGATTTCCTGTATAGCCCTCATACTTCTTGTCATGTGACATAATTGTCTTTAAAAAAAAAAATGAACCAAGCATGCGTGCGCTGCAATCAATCACTGTCGTTATGGTTCCGCCGACGGTGCGCCGCCGCAGGCCGCCGACCTCGGCATCGAGCGCAACCCGAAATGCGCGCCCAAGCCCGACCCGTCCTCGCTGGTGTTCGGGAAGCAGTTCTCGGACCACATGCTGACCGCGCGGTGGTCGGCTGACGGCGGCTGGGAGGCGCCCCGTATCCAACCCTTCCAGAACATTTCGCTGCACCCAGCCAGCTCTGCTCTGCACTACTCCATCGAGGTCAGTCGGGCTCGTGCCAATCATATTTATTCTTTTTTTTTAAATTTTTGGTTTGTTTATGTGTGGCCTCACACCTTTTATTGTAATGCCATTTATCGCTTAATGGCATTAAAATAGGTGTTAGACCATTGTGAGTATGAAAAGCCTCAAAATGTTTCTCAAATGGAAATGGTTTTCTTATTTCAAAATGAAAACTGACCTCAAACGTAATTAATCGTTATGTTTTTAATAAAAATGTTAAATTTGCCTCAAATGTAAAAAAAAAATACCTGCCTTTTGTTTTTACTTCAAATGTAATTTTTCTTTATTTTAATTTAGTATACATACAAATTTACCTGTGTGAATGTAGCAATTTATTTATAAAATGAAAAGAATAAAATTATCCTAAAATGTAATACATTTGTAATTTATGTATTTATTTCTAATCAAAAATAGATTTAAATCGATTGTATTAAAATTAAAACAAACCATAATTTCAGTTAAAGAAAATTGGCCTCAAATGCAATTAAATAAATCTTAATTTTAGACAATTCTTAAAAATATAAGTAAAATTTACTTCATTTGCCATCTTTAAAAATTATCAACTTATTTTAAAAAGTAAATAACACTACAAATAAACAAAACAATTTGTTGAAAAAATAACTCACATGTAATTAAAATGTTGTACATATTTTTGAAAAAAGTGAACGGTATTACTTTTTTAAAATTGGTGTCATAATTTTAGAAAATTCTGAAAAACACAAAACTGACCTCTTATGTTATTTTGTACTATTTCTTAGTAAACAAAACATTCACCTGAAAGGTAATTTTTAAAATGGAGATATTATTTTATTGATGAATAAAACAAATAAAAATAACAAAGATTTCAAATAGGCGTCAGATGGACAACTCTCATGCACTGAAATGAAATAAGTAACATTGAACATTGAGCTTTCATCAAGAAGCTTATATTCTCATTGCTTGCGTTGTGTTGTTGTTTTTTGCTGCGTGTCAGCTGTTTGAAGGCATGAAGGCATTCCGCGGCGCGGACGACCGCGTGCGTCTCTTTCGGCCGATGCTCAACATGGAGCGCATGCACCGCAGCGCCGAGCGCAGCTGTCTGCCCGTGAGTTCCAACCAGTTGCTGTTGGCGTGGCCGCCTGCACGCCCGCGTGTCTTTGACGATCGTCGTTTTTCCCAGACATTCGACAAAGGTGAACTGCTGGAGTGCATCAAGAAGCTGGTGGAGTTGGACCAGGAGTGGGTTCCATACTCCCAGGATGCCAGCCTCTACATTCGGCCCACCTTCATCGGTACCGAGGTAAGTCGCTCGGGGAACCTATTCTTGTATATAATTCATCATACGACCGTCAATCTGTCGGCAGCCGTCGCTGGGCGTGACTCGGGCCAGCCAAGCCTTGCTCTTCGTAATCGTGGGCCCGGTGGGACCGTACTTCGCCACGGGCGCCTTCAACCCCGTCTCGCTGCTGGCCGACCCGTCGTTCGTGCGGGCCTGGAAGGGGGGAGTCGGCGCCTACAAGATGGGAGGGTGAGTCACCCCGCCGGCAAAACCATTTTGCTTTTGGGCACAACTGGGTTTAAAGTCCCCCCCAAAGTCACCAAAAATGTCTTTGAAAGTTGACATAGGACCTCCGGCAGCTACGCTAACCTCTGGCAAGGGGTCGGATGGCAGCGGATCCCGTCTTAGTTTACCGCTGCCTCGCTATGCAATGCGCGTGGGGCCAGACGGCAGATAACTATAAAACTAGCTCAAATAACTCAAAACACGTTACACTTCAGGGCAAATGTGCTTTTTCGAGTTGTGGGCATAGTTTTGTGGCTAACTGCACGCTATACTGGTAGAACTGGGCCAAGTTGTTATGAATAAGGAAGTGGCAATTCCGCCGAATGGCCACTGCATGTAATAATGGGCGCTTGGTGTTTATATCATGGGGGAGAGGCAATTCATGCTGTTTCCTGCTCGCGTCAGCGCGGCCCCATTTTTGCCCCACCCCAAAAAATCTGGACCGCTGAGATGGTGAAAAAAATCAATCAATAATCAATTCAGTAATATATGTTCTCAGTCTCTGCACATATTGTCAACACCTACCTTCAAAGTTATTTAATATATTTAGAAACAAAACATACAGTGCGACCATATAAAAAAAAATTGGGGTAGTTTTGCCCCTCCCGCACACTTTAAACACATTCAAACTTCATAAAATCCATTTTTTAAAGTACGATGGAACCCCACTATTCAGAGGAGATAGCATGAACCCAAAAGCATGAATTGCGAAAATCAGTGCATAATGGTCGCTCATTATAGCCCTTTGCTGTGACACTCCTATTGAACTCGGGTGCTGTCCATTTCTTCTGATCATCCTTCAAATGATTCTACGCCTTCATTGGAGTCCACCTGTGTTTGATGATACGGATTGGACTTGATGAGGAAAGCCACACACCTGTCTATAGAAGACCTCACAGCTCGCAGTGCATGTCAGAGCAAATGAGAATCATGAGGTCAAAGGAACTGCCTGAAGAGCTCAGAAATGGAATTGGGGCAAGGCACCGATCTGGCCAAGATTACAAAAAAAATTCTGCTGCACTTAAGGTTCCTAAGAGCACAGTGGCCCCCATAATCCTTCAATGGAAGACGTTTGGGACGACCAGAACCTTTCCTCGAGCTGGCCGTCTGGGCAAACTGAGCGATCGGGGGAGAAGAGCCTTGGTGAGAACGGGAAAGAAGAACGCAAAGATCACTGTGGCTGAGCTCCAGAGATGCAGTCTGGAGATGGGAGAAAGTTCTAGAAAGTCAACCGTCACTGCAGCCCTCCACCCGTCGGGGCTTTATGGCAGAGTGGCCCGACGGAAGCCTCTCCTCAGTGCAAGACCCATGAAAGCCCGCATGGAGTTTGCTAAAACTCCAAGATGGTGAAAAATAAGATTCTCTGGTCTGATGAGACCAGAATAGAACTTGTTGGCCTTAATTCTCAGTGGCATGTCTTAATGTTTGATAATATGAATATTATTTTTCCATGTTTTCTTGCTTTTTGTATGTGGGCTAACAGCGTGTGTCGTGCAGGAACTACGGTCCAACCATCGCAGTTCAGAATGAGGCAGTTCAGCGCGGCTGCCAGCAAGTTCTGTGGCTCTACGGCGACAACGAGGAGATCACCGAGGTCGGCACCATGAACCTCTTCATCTTCTGGACCAACCAAAACGGAGGTATGACACGGCAGCCGGCAATTCGACAACCACTATGCCGAATCACCGCGGTTGGCTGCAGATAGGGACCGAGCCCTGTCGCGAATAGTGAAAATCAAAACAAGAACGGAGAGGATCATAAAGCATCAACATCTTGCATCTAGCATGTACACAATTAAGAACCCATGTTACATGAACGACGGTATTCAGTAGTTCAACTATTCAACCCAAACAAACCACCTTCGCATGAGGTTCATCAATATGATGAGCAAGCATACTTCTCTGTATGTAGAAAAAACCCTCGATAGCGATTAGGGAGCAGGGAATGAGCAAGGAGTCATTTCGACTCCCGAACGCACTATGAAGGGATTTTTAGTGGACTTTTTAGTTATACTTTTTAAAAATTCCGATATAGTGTTATGTAAAAAAAAAAAAATGGTGTTTTGTGTGCAGAGAGAGAGTTGGTGACACCGCCTCTGGACGGCATCATCCTTCCCGGAGTCACCAGACAGTCTCTGCTGGACCTGGCCCGAACCTGGGTGCGTTTAAATAAAATATACTGTATTAACTTTTATTCATGTACGTATATGATTAAATAATTGGTTGATTGATTTTATTGTAAATAATACCATGATTGTAATAATTCAGATTCAATTAATTGTCTTCAATAATGCGTTAATTAATCATAATTAAGTGAATTGTAAGCAATACAAATAAAAGATGGGAATGTAATTTTTATTTTATTTTATTTTTTTTAGTATTTTCAACACATTGAATTCTTTGGCACAGGTTAACACAAAAAGATACAATAACCACTTTTGTATACGTATAACATTTGATGCAACACTTGATGACTTAATTACAATTCAATGTATGTTAACATGAGAATGAAACAAGTCCTAAATTGCGACGCATGTGTACAGGACGAGTTCCAAGTGACAGAGCGCACGATGAGCATGAAGGAGCTGCTGGGCGCTGTGGACGCCGGCCGGGTTCTGGAGGTGTTTGGCGCCGGAACCGCCTGCGTGGTGTGTCCCGTGGGCAGCCTCCTCTACAAGGGCCAGGTGCGTTTTTGTTTTTGTTTGTTTGTTTGTTTGTTTTTGATCGTCCCAAAAAAAAAAAAAAAAAAACCCACTGAGCTCTCCCAACCTTCTCAGACATACAACATCCCAACCATGCAGAACGGACCCGACTTGGCCAAGAGGTTCTACAAAGAGCTCACCGATATCCAGGTGAGTGACGGAACAGATGGGCGCGGCCTCGCCGATGTGCGCCGCTTATACTAACAACATGGATGCGAACAGAGAGGAGCTCGTTTACATAAGCACCGTCAGTGTTCACAACTTGGTCACAGTATTTCGCAACTTTTCAAGGCGCTCTAGTGTTTATTTAGAAAATTAAGCGGAATTATATTCAACATTTTGTACGTATGACAAGACAGTAGGCAATCACAAGAGTCAATGTTGCTGAACATTTAATGCAAACCCGTGGGGAAACGTAGCGATTTATAAGCATGTTGAAAATGTTCCAATGTGCAAGGCCGCATAAACAACAACATACATACGGATGGCCGCACCGTGCAGTTTGATGGCTCATTTTCTAATGTTTAAAGCGCCCATATTTGAGCAAAACTAGTATTTGGCGTGTTATATTGGCTCTATGGCGCCTCAGTAAACATGAAATATGAATTGAAATCGTGCACGCAGTTCCAGACTTTTTTTTTGTTTCCTGCCAAAAGGCACAATTGGGTCTTCTCCACAGAGGCAACCAATCAGATGGGGGGGGGGGGGGTCTTAGACAAATATGGACAAAGCAGATACAAAATTGGGTCAAACACAAGTAGCTCTCGAAGGGACCTTTTCTGGACACTTATATGACAAAACCATGGTTTTTTTTTGTTTGTTTTTAAATGAAATTGACACTTGTGTACTAAGTCCATGTTACAGAGTCACTCTAATAGAGATCTAAATTGCCCAAATATGGGAACTGTAATTGCCAATCAAGTAGGTTGATCGAAGACTCAAAATTGCCCGTGGGTGTGAATGGGTGTGCGAATAGGTTTGTTTATATATGCCCTGCGATTGGCTGGCGACCAGTTCAGGGTGTACGAAGATTGCTGGGATAGGCTCCAGCACGGCCGCGACCCTAGTGAGGATAAGCGGAACGGAAGACGGAAGATAATTGCCGATCATTTCAAATGGTAATTTATTCAGGACTGGATTTACATGTTCTGACTCTACTGCCATTCTTGTGAGAGACTTATTTTCACAATATCTGTAAAGAAATGTTTGTATTATTTCCTTGAAAGTTGATTCAAGTTAAATTTGGGTGGGGGTCTCCAAACTTCTGAATTCTTCTCTTGTTGTCTTTTCACAGTACGGACGTAAGGCCAGCGAATGGGCGCCTGTGGTGGCTTAAATATTTTTTTCCACAAGGCAGTAGAATCAACAGTTACATCCCATAATTCCTCTTTGGGCCACCAGTAATCCCCCCCTCTGCTCTCTCTCTTTTCTTACATATCTAAAACCACTAATGCACTCCTGCCACTCCACAGAGACAAGAGACTGTAGCCAGTGGTCTTGGAGCAATATGAACTGTATGCAACAACACAGCTTGACTTTATGAATAGACTGTAATATAGCAAGCACAATGGTACTCCTTATTAAGACGGTAGTTGTAGCTCAGCGATGAGCTGCATTGCGGTGCTTTTTTTTTTTTTTTTTTAAACTGTTACTGTGGACGGACGAATGGGGCCATTTTGCACTCAAAGCCAGGTAGGACAAGCGGCTGCACAGACAAAGGCCCTAAATGTGGAGATTTATTCGTGCGAGCAAATGTTAGCCGCCTGCATTGTTTTTTTTTTTCTTCCATGTTTTTAAATGATATATTGTCTGAAATGAAATGAGTTGAGCCATCTTCAGTGTGCCCTCGTCAAGTGCCTGCTGACCACCATTGGTTGGTCCGCGTGTCTTCCGCTGAATATTCTCCATGAAATGTCCCTTTTCTCTTTGTATGTGCTGTTTACAGCTAGTCTGCATTATTTTTACATTAAAGCCCATTTGTGTCCATCCGGTCTGCTGATTTTTATAATGGACAGATCAGGTTCAAATGTGTATGTAAATTGAATTAAATTAGTTTTAATTGTAATGAACTATTATTCACAATAAATACAAATTTTAAATGTGTATGTAAAATTACTTTTAATTTGTATTAACCACTAAAGAAACATGTAAAATTAGTTTACTTTTTAATTTACAATTTAAAAACACCATGATTACAAAAAAAAATTAATGTAGAGAACAATTAACCAATTTAATGTTACCGTTTTTGACTGTAAACAAAACACAATTTACAAAATGTTTTTCACTACTGTATTTTTTTACCAAAAAAATCTATTTAAAAATTAATTTTGATATGATTTAAATGACTGATAGAAAACTAATCAAGTAAACAATAATGTTTAAATTTAATGAGATCAAGAAAATAACATTTTAATTAACTAGATTAAGGGGAAAAACAAACGATGCAACATAACAGGACTATAAGTAATGTAATGCTTAGTGGGCCGGGACACAAAGCTAAGCACACAAACAGATTATTATTATTATTTTTTTTTTTTTTTAAACAGTTTTATTTGTGAAATCAGGTGAATTTAGAATCTGAGCTTCTGGAAGAACCACTTGTTCTTGCCCGTCTTGTACCTGCGAAACAAAAGTGGACCTGATCAGAACTACACCAAAGTAATCTTTACAAGTCAGAACTTTCCTGGAAACTAAACTCACCTCTCTTCAAACTTCATCTTGGCCTCACGTCTGGCTTTGCTTTTGAGAGCGGGATCCCTGAAGACATCCTTGTTCACCACCGTTTTGTCCAGGGGGATGTCTACGGAGTATCTACACAGTAAAAATACATTTTAGTTCTCTGAATCCCCGCCCAAGACATCCAAAGTGTTGGTCAGCAACGGAACCGCCGCGGACCTCGTGGGCATGAGGTGGTTGTAGTTGTAGACTTTGACGAAGGCCTTGATCTTGGACCTCTTGGCGATCTTCTTCTTGCCCATGGTGGCGGTTACCTTGCGAGGGTAGCGGTCGATGCCGGCCACCAGGGCGTGGCTGTAAGGCCGGTCGGCTGTGCCGTCGTCGATATTCTGAATGAAATGAGATGCAAACATTCAAAAACATGATTAATGCAAAACCTTTTTTTAATGGAATGTAGTTACAGTTGGCGGCACAGTGGGTGACTGGTTAGCACATCGGCTTCGCAGTTCTGAGGACCGGGGGTGGCGTGTGTGTGTGTGTGTGTGTGTGGCGTTTGCATGTTCTCCCCGTGCCTGCGTGGGTTTTTTCCGGGTACAGAGGTTTCCTCCCACATCCCCCAAACATGCTTGGTAGGTAGGTTGAAGACTAAATTGCTCGTAGTTGTGAATGGTTGTTTGTTTACATGTGCCCTGCGATTGGCTGGCGACAGTCTAAATTCGTTCCATGACCACGCTTGCAAAAACAAAACATTTGTATTTCAAATGCACTTTATAAAAACACGGTAATGACAATTAAAATGTAGAAAATAATTTTTTGGGGGGCCACATTTCACTTCAATTGTTATTGTGCTGCTTCTTCTGGCGTGTACACCTTGGGCAACTGGGGTCAGAATAATAGACACACAGTCCGCTCCAAAGGTATTGGAACGACAAGGTCACTAAAACCCAATAAATGGGATGCCCATTATCGCAAGGCGCCACCGTACTGTAGATGCTGCAAATGGCATGTGAAACAGACTCCAAACTATTTCCAAGAAATCTTGGGAGACTTCAGCTCAGTGGGTAGCTATAGGATTGACTTCACACGAGTTTTACTTTCGCATGTCCCACCGCTAAAGGGTACCAAAGACAATAAACACAGAACAGGAAATGTAGCAAGAGGATCAACTTCAGGAGTGTCTCCTTCTGGCCTTTTTCGTGAGGACACCACAGATCACCATTTACAGATAATACAAAGGTTAGCAAAACAAGTGATGAACACAATCCCTAGTTACCATTTTTTTTTAAGTTATGGTTTCACAAATGTCTTCCTGTGGCCCCCATTAAATGCATATTAATGATTTGCTACCAAGTAAACATCAAGCCCTGCACAAAATAATACCACTGCTAAAGTTGTCTCGACGTATGGAGCATAATTTCCATGTTTGTATGGATCTTTACCTTCACGATGACAGCTTTGCGGCCGGCGTAACGTCCAGCGAGGACCATCACCACCTTCCCAGGCTTCATAAATTTGCCCATTTCTGCACAAGTAAGAAGGAATCATCAACTAAGTGTTAACACAACATCAGAAAAACTAATAAGTAAGGCCAAATAACAATTCCGGCTCAGTTAGCATTCGCTTCTGAGCGGCTAACCGCTACAAATGAGTGCCATGCCGCGTTAACTACGTATAAGAGATACAAATTACGTGAAACGTTTTATGTATGGTCCCATTAAAACAACATACTCAATGGCAAACAAACAGTGTCAAGTAGCATAACTCTGGTAAAAGACATGACGGCTGCCATGTTGGAATCAACCCCAGACTCATAGCGCAGCCATTAAGTCATTTGAACGACTTATCGAACGTATATTCGTGGACATAACTGTCGCTTTACGGGTAATTGAGTGTGTACTTCATATCAGCTGCGGTAAAACATTTAAACAGGTCAAATTGGACGCGATGTTTGAAGATTATCCAGAACAATGTTGACTCACTGGTACTGTTACTACGGCCTCCGCTGCTAGGAAAGGAAGTGGAGTAGAATTGTACGAACTTTGACCCACATGCTGTGACGTCACGTCCGGGAAGGTTTAGTGTATACGTCGCCATTTTGTTGACTTTCTTTTGCTTTATTTTGTGCGTCGATAACTATTTTTCCATTCTATATATTTATTTGTCGTTGCATTTATATATTGTCCGTGTTTATCTTTGTTTTTGCGAACTTTTTTTGTGAACCGTGTGGATGTGACATCACTTCCGCAATCACCT
Source organism: Phycodurus eques (assembly GCF_024500275.1). Taxonomy (NCBI): domain Eukaryota; kingdom Metazoa; phylum Chordata; class Actinopteri; order Syngnathiformes; family Syngnathidae; genus Phycodurus; species Phycodurus eques. Next base: position 3,084,088 of record NC_084540.1, on the reverse strand, counting down.
TTGTCAACAACAGTACAATATTTTCTTTACAGAAGTTCGCGTCAATTGTTGTTTAAATTATGTTTGTGTAAAATTATGTATAGCTCATGATTGGAAGGCAAATGTAGCCTCTTATGTAATGTATTTAGAATTTAGAGTGTCATACCTGCAGAAAAGAATAAAGCCCACCAGCAGCTCAGTAGGTTATCACATTTAATGTTTATAAATGCTTCTCTGCATGAAACATGACGGGAATGTGTCAAAACAAAACTTAATATACACATCAATATATTGTTAATGTTTAGGATAAAGGAAAGAAAAGAACATATAGCTACATGTGTAGGAAGTGTGCTGATATTGCCAAAACACACAGTCCAATCAATAAATTCTTCTGAACATAAACAACAACATAGCAGGACAAAAACAACATCTGGTACTACTAGAGTCTGATCTGTTGCTGGTATCATTGTTAGCACTTTGAAACACACTGCACGCGTTTAGAGAGCACTTTAACAGCAACTACGGCGTTTACATTCAGGGAGAAGATGCGTTTACATTCAGGGAGAAGATACCCGCCACAGCCGACATTGTTTCCTTACAACCATGTCGCATCAAACATTTGTTCAATGAAACGATAAAAGCAGCGGTCAGTCACCTCATTTTTGGTTTGTCAGCCATTACGGTAAAATTATACACACAGGACTGAATAGTGCACAGTACATGTAAAATTGTTTCTTTTAAAATGATTCATAAATTCTACATTTTATGATTTATAATGGTTGTAATTCTAATTAACCACTTCTTTCGAAGAAAGTTGTGTCTGTTTCATTGTATTTTTTAACCCCAAAAAATGATCTTTCCACTTTGTATAATTTGAATTTTTAAAATGTTACTTCTTCAAAATTTTAGATTTCCATCCATCCATTTTCTGAGCCGCTTACCCTCACAAAGGTCGCGGGAGTGCTGGAGCCAATCCCGGCTATCATCGGGCAGTTTGTAAAGGTTTATTTTCATAATACAACAACTTATTCTATAAATGTTAATTCTATTATTTAGTATTTGTTATTTATGGTGCTAGTTATAATTTAGCTACAATCAACCAATTATTTAAAATCAAGCAAATGTTTATAATAAATCAATGAACCAATTATATAAAATGTACTGTTGTATAATTTGTGACATTGTTAATAAAGTATCTCACTCATTTTTATTGTATTTATAATTATGACTACTTGATACATGTACATATGTGCTTTCATTTTATTTACAATGAAGCAAATAACCAGTTATGTAATGAGATACATTCATTAAAAAATATATTAAGAATAAATACATTTTAGCTAGCCCTTTTTACAAAAAAAAAAAAAAAAAAAAAGTGAAATGCGACCCTAGTGAGGATAAGCAGTCCAGAAAATGGATAGATGGATGGATGCAACAAATATTCCAGTATTCTTGCTAAATGTAAATGTTCAGTGGGGTGCATGTGAACCGTGGTCCATAATGTTTTGCCCACCCCTTGATTTATTCCGTCGTTGCGTCTCCGTTTGGCGTCCTCAGAAAGCGTCCTTGATGTTCTTGAGCTGCCGCACGGCCAGGTCGACGGGCAGGTCGAACTTGAGGTGGCTGATGCGTCCCAGAATCCGCAGGGCGCCCTCGAAGCCGGTCTGTGCCATGTAGCTCCACGCCAGGTAGTGTGGGTGCACCACCGTGCCCGCCTTGCACAGCAGGTTGAGCCAGGAGACCAGCCGCTGCTCGTTGAGCGCCATGCACACCAGCGCCTTGAACTCGGTGTCAGGGCCTCGCTTGTAGCGCCCGTGCTCCTTCAAAACTGTGTGGATGGCCCACAGCAGTGACTGTTTGGGGGTGATGGTAAGAGGGCCGCCCCCTACTGGCAGGCTAAAGGACTGCGAGAGCTGACGGGCAGGCGACTCGGCGAAGGCCTTGCCATTTTTTGAGTGGTAGTACTTGACGAAGAGCTCCCAGGGGTGCATGGTTTGGGGCGCCGTGGTCCGGTGGGGCAGCAAGCAGGAGATGGGTGCCAGAACCAAGCTCACGGTCTGGGATGGCGACATCAGACCGTGAGCCAGCAAGTCCTTGAGAACCAAGGCCAGCTCTTTGCGTACGCACGTGGTGAGCTCATCGTGCGGTCCCGCAGCAGAGTTCCCGGTGTAGTTGACCACGTGCTCCTGGCCGGGATGGCGGCGCGAGCCTAGCACGCGAACCTTGTCTACGACCGCCTCCAGACGGCGTAGTAAAGGACCGTAGTCACGCTGCGCCGACTCTTGGGGCCACAGGCCCGACGGCCCCTGACCGGCTGAGCAGCCGAATTGGCTGGCGGCGAAGATCTGAAGCACGGCCATCGCCTTCTGGATCAGCTGCAGGCCCGTCTCACGCATCCTCTGCGCCTGCTCCGGGTCCGCTGAGGAGATACAACCACAACCAGCCAATCATAATCCATCAATAGTGTCTGGAAGCATCCATTTTGAAGCTAACATGCATGTTTTTGGAATGTAGAAGGAAACCGGAGGACACGGAATTGAGCAACTGAGGTAGAATGGACTGCAGTACTTGTACAGAGGCATTGTGGATTCGGTATCAACTAATTTGCCAAACATCATTCTCCTTTTCAACATACCCTGTGGATTATTTTGAGTTGTTTATTGCTATTGTACAAGGTGATCATCTTTCACTCATTGACTGCTGTGGACGTTTGCATCTGCCAACTGGAGAGATGTCTCAAAATTATTTGCACGTGTGTTTTTCAAATCCAGAAATATATCCCGCGATTTACACGTGTTTTTCAAATCCACAAATTATTTGCAGGTGTTTTTCAAATATATCTATATATAAAAGTATTGAACGCGAAGATATGGAGGTGCAAAAAGGCATGGAAAGCCAAGACAATCAATCAAACAGCGATCCAGCCTCTTGTCAGTGCAAATGAATATCAGCTGGTTCAGTCCTAATTGATGGCCTACAAAAAGGCCTCATTGCCAAGGTGTGAGTCGAGACACATCTCATGATGGGTAAGAGCAAAGAGCTGTCTCAAGACCATTGCAAACTCATTGTTGCAAAACATTACGATGGCATTGGTTACAGACGCATATCTAAGCTTTTGAACGTTCCAGTGAGCACGGTTGGGGCCATAATACGTAAGTGGAAAGCCAATCGTACCATCATAGATTTGCCTCCATCAGGTGCTCCTCGCAAGATTTCTGACAGAGGAGTGCAAAGAATAATCAGAAGAGTTGTCCAAGAGCCGAGGACCACTCATGGAGAGCTTCAAAAACACCTGGATTTAGCAGGTACTGTTTGTGTCAAGGAAAACAGTGAGTAATGTACTCCGCCGCTATGGGCTGTATGCACACTCACCCACGTAAGACCCCATTGCTGGAAAAAAAAAAGCATGTCAAAACTCGTTTAAAGTTTGCTGAACAACATTTGGACAAGCCAGTTAAATACTGGGAGAATATAGTCTGGTCGGATGAGAGCAAAATTGAACTGTTCAGATGCCATAATGCAAACCACGTTTGGAGGAGAAACGGCACTGCACATCACCCTAAAAACACTATACCAACAGTGAAGTTCGGAGGTGGGAACATGATGGTGTGGGGCTGCTTTTCAGCAAATGGTACTGGTAAACCTCCCATTATCGAAGGAAGGATGAATGGGCAATTGTACAGAAACATTCTTGAGAAAAAAAATCTGCTGCCATCTACGAGGATGAAGAAAATGAAACGAGGGCGGACATTTCAGCAGGATAATGATCCAAAACATACTGCAGAAAAAACTCAATTGGTTTCGAAGAAAAAAAATAAACCTGCTACAATGGCAAAGCCACCTGACTTTAATCCAATATAAAATCTATGGAAAGAACTGCAAGTCAAGGTCCATAAAAGAAGCCCACGGAACCTTCAAGCTTTGAAGACTGCTTGTGTGGAGGAATGGGCCAAAATCACACCAGAGCAATGCATGCGACTAGTTTCTCCATACAGGAGCCATCTTGAAGCAGTCATTGCAAACTATATATATATATATATATATATATATATATATATATATATATATATATATATATATATATATATTATATATATTATATATATTATATATATATATAAGCACATGAGACTGCAACACTACCGCCTAGCGGATGGAGGGAGGACCTTCGCGCACATGTTTTTCTCAACTTGGAACTGTGTTCCATTTGTCTCAAAAATAAATGCACGTGCCCGCTGATCCAAAAACATCCCTTTCAACAATTCACAAGCAAAACTGAATATTTACAAATGATAAGTCAGAAGATAAAATGCACACAAAACATAAAAAAAAAAAAACAACTTGTAAATTGCGGCTATATTTGTGAATTTGTAAAAGGCGTGCGAATAATAAAAAAAAAATGGTTTATTTCTATTGTCCAAGGTGCCGATTGTTTTGAGTTACTGACAAGAGGAGGCATCGCATTCATCACAACGAATGAGATTGTCACCAAGCATGCTATGGACGTATTTTTAACCTTAAGATTATTTCTAGTGTCGTGTTTATTTCAAGTATAACACACAAGGCACGATCAGAATAAATGTACCATAATAAAACATTGCTCGTGCATGGACGTTTTTGACTGTGGGCTATTTGTTGTCGCTCTTATTTCTATCGTGCATGGTCACAGGCCACATCCATTTGCAGCAGAAAGATTTCTCCAAGGCGACTGACCTGTCCTCTTCCCTCTGGGGGTCCTGGTCTTGGCGGAGGCAGCTAGAGGCTGCTGACTGTGAGTGCCGTCATACAATAGAGGGTTGCCCACCTCATCTGAGAGGAAAACAACACGTTTAGGGCACAAATGCGACATTTTCCAAAATGCGAGTCCACTGTGTACCCTGGATGAAATTGATGAACATCTCCAGGTCTCTAATCTGCGTCTTGAGCTGCTCCACCAGCTGCTCCTTGACCCGCGCTGGGTTGACGATCTGCGCGATGGCGGCGTCCACTCGCCGTCGCAACTCCTCAGGCGACAGGTTGCCAATGTCCTCGTTCAGGTTCACGTCCAACTTCTTGATCAGCTCGTCGATGATCACCTGAGGAACGCGGCTAGGTTACAAACAGGCAGTAGTGGAGAGAGGTGCCTGATAAATTTAATTCATTCAGTGACCACCCCCATACATCAAAATACTCGTATCTCAAATCTTCTTTACTCATTGACATGAATGGAAATGCCATTCATTTGTTCCAGCCTCCCAAAACAATCCAACAAGGGAGGGGGGGGAAAAAAAAAAAAAAAAAAAAACAGCATTCTATCAGCAGCCCAGTGGTTAGCACATCTGCCTCACAGTTCTCAGGACCCGGGTTCAAATCCGGCCTCACCTGTGTGGAGTTTGCATGTTCTCTCCATGCCTGCGTGGGTTTTCTCCGGATACTCCGGTTTCCTCCCACATCCCCAAAACATGCATGGTAGGTAAACTGAAGACTCTAAATTGCCCATAGGTGTGAATGGTTGTTTGTTTATGCAGTATGTGCCCTGCGATTGGCTGGCGACCAGTTTAGGGTGTACCCCTGTACCCCGCCTCTCGCCCGAAGATAGCTGGAAACCCTAATGAGGATAAGCGGTTTGGAAAATGGATGAATGGATGGCACTCTGTCACATTGTACGTTATAAAAGAGTATAGCAATATAATTGAATGGCATGTAAAGAATCAAACAGTTTGTGCATCATGATTATTTAATTGCGATTGTGCAGCTCTTTCTGGTGTGTGTGTGACTTTGCCCCCCGGGGATAGCACAATACAGACATACTGATAGATATACAGCGACAGACGGTCACAGCTCCTCAATGAGCTGCAGTGTTAGTCATCTTCGCAGAGGATAAAGAATATATGCCTGTTAGTATCGTTGTATGCTCTGTCTAAATGTGCTGCTCCAACGTCACTTTTCAAGTTTTCCATTGCTTAAAGGGTTATAACACGGTGACACCAATCCCAGTCGTCAGCCCGTCCATGGGGTTTTGCATTGTTACCATAAAGCTAAGCGGACTATCCGAAGGCAAAGCTATGTGATTGCTTTAAATAAAATTGAAATTGAAATTCAATTTGATTATTTGAAAACTATACCAACAATCGCTTTTCCCTCCAGAAAAAGCTGGAACCAAAACGCTTATTTTGAGTTTCAAATGGCTTACTTTAACCAAGATCCTTCGCCCTATCGTAGCCGTGGTCTGTTTTGTGCCGTAAAATGCGCGAATTCACACTGGCTGGCTGGCAACATCTGCTTCTACTAAGCCAGCCAGTTGGTTTACCTGCTAGTTAGCAGTAGCTAGCTCGCGCTCGTCAATCATCTGCCACGATGTGCTGAATGAGTCTTGAAAAACTTTATCCAATTCATCTCCCGCGGTCGCAGTCTGCCATGAACATCAGAACATCGTTGGACGCCTCATTCTGCGGAGATTATCGTCACAGGGGAGACGGCTCTGCGATCCATGTGATCAGCTAAAGTGGCTACTGTACAAGTGTGCATACACACATGCGCAGTAACACAAAATGGCGGCGGCCGTAAACACCCGAAGTAAATGGGGCTTCGCAGAATTGCAGCTCGTCAGAATAAAATAAATAGTATGTTATTCTTTGATTCGAATGTGAAAATAATGTTTCAGTATTATTTTTTTTCCCCCCAAACAAAGGGTTAGGGGTCAATTCGAATCACCACAGAGTTGTTCGTAGCTCTAGCAATTATCAACAATTTAGAGGGTGGGACCAATTGCTCGTGGTTTTTCGCTATTGGCGGCAGGGCTCGGTTGCTATCCCTCGTAAATAGCGGAGGATTACAGTAATACGTAAGCGCAGCCGGGCGGGTAGTCGGCGGCATTCCTACCTTCTGCCGCTCCATGACGACCGACTGCGGCAGCGAGTCGTAGCTGCCCTCCTGGTAGGCAAAGTGCTCCAGATCATCCAGCTGTGTCTTGAGCTGGAAGATGAGATCTTTCTGCTTCTCCCGCTGAGCCTCCAGACGCTCCCGCTTCTCCCGCTCGCTCTGGAACGCAAATGATGCGTTACAATTTCCAACTATGGAACATGAAGTAAGTGTCCAACATTAATCTGCATCTCACGTCCCTCCCTGTACGCACTAACTGGTCACGACAACAACAAATAAACGTCTACTCCAGCTTAATGCTCACACGTAATGAGACATGCCATAGATGGGTTAACGAATGGTGGTTCTATAACGCTTTAAGCAATGGATATTTGAACACAAAGTGCAGCAGCAGATGTAGACAGACCATAAAATGACACTCCCGGGCATACAGTATATTCTATATCTTCTGATAAGAACGACAAACATTACAGCAGCTCACCGAGTCAGTTGTGAAACTCATCTTCGTGTGCGTCTATATTGTACCGTCCTCTGGTAAGTCAAGGCACGAACACCAGAACGAGCGCAAACGACTAATGGCATTTCCATTCATTTCAAATGGGAAAGAGGATTTAAAGGTGCCATATTTTACCAAACCAACTTTTTCTAGTATTTGGGATGTTATATTGGCTCTATGGTGCCTCATTAAACATTAAAAAAAATATATATATATATATATATATATACATACATGTAAGCAGCCGCATGCCAACTTTTATGCTTTGGTTTTATTTGAACATGTTTACATTACAAAATTGTCAAAATGTACTCTTATGTATTTGTACTTCTTAGTGAATCAATATCTGAGCATTTAAATCAGCATCAAATCGAATTGCAACCCCAAAGAATCGATATCGAATCGGATCGAATCGTGAGGTTCTATATGCCCAGCCCTTGTTTTGAGTTACGAACATGGTCACGAAATGAATGCAATTTATTAGTCAAGGCACCGCTGTATGCTATATTTCTGCCTTTAGAAAGACATCTCAAAATAAAACAATTGCATTGGATAATAACATTAATACTTTTGGTCACCATCGGGTCAAATTATTAAAAACAACTCTCAGTATGATCCAGTGCAGTGACTAAAAATGCAATAATAAAGACAAGTGAGCATTATTACCTTTGTAAAGGCAGATTTTTTGTATGCATATGTATTTATTTGTCCATTTATAAAAAAAATAAAAAAATAATAAAAAATGAATGATTGGAAACCCCAAATTCAAATGTAGACAAACGTGTTAATCCAACTCACCAGGTCCTCCTGCAGGTGAAGCATGTGCAAGGGTGACAAAGACATGAAGAACAAGAACTAAACACTGACTGAGTACACATCAGCCTTCATCAAACAAGATAACCATGGGCTGCAGGCTTTCTTTTTTCTTTTTTTAAATGATATTCATGCTGCGTATGAGCTGCCTAAACTTGTCCGACCGAAACGTGTGAGCGTATCTCTCCCTCATCATGGACGGGGGGCAAGCAGAGATTTACTTCTTTTGTGTTTCTTCGTCTCAAAAGCTGTGCTGATCTCATATCCAAAGCGAGGCAACGCCGCCCGCCACCAAGACATCTGTTGCTCATAAAAACTCTGAATTTCACTGACAAGCTGGGCGCGACCCTCTTCCACACTTGCCCGTTGAAAAATCGTGCTCGACGAATATATTTGTTGGTGGGCGCAAGCGCTTGGATTCCGGGTGACGAATGCAAACGTCTATGCCAGTTAATGAGTGAAGTGAGTGATGTGATTGGATTGTGGGAATGTCTTCCAAACTCTTCCCAATCCCATCGCTTGTTACGACGTCATCCCTTTGGCTGCCCACAGCCACCAGGGGGCGTATTTGGTGGCATCTGAGGGTTGATTATTTATGAAAATGAATTGGGAGTCTTCTTCCCAGCTTCCCCCCTCCCCAGACCCTCCCATTCGAGGTCGCAGTTTTTGGATAAAGTTTTGGCCGCATCCACAATAAATTGCAATTTTAGTTGTACTCAAAATGAATGGTCGTACATTACTGTAATGAGAATATACACCTGGGGAAGTAAACCCAACCAAGTCAGACTCGCATGACGGCAAACATTCATTATGCCTTTCTTAATCTGCTTACCGTGTTGTGGAGGCGCTGGGCGCCCCGGGGCCCGCAACCCACCACATGCGGGCATCCCCGGAAGGCGAACTCCTCCAACTCGGTGAGCATCTTCTCCTTCTCGTCGCTCTGCGCGTGGACTATCTGCTTGAGTCTGAACTGCACCTGGGCAAAGTGCGAGGTGAGGGCGAGCAGCGACGAGTTGAGCAGCTCCTGCTCCTCCTCCAGCTTCCTCAGTCGCCCGGCCGCTTCCTCGTCGACCGAGCCTTTCCGCCTCGGGTGGCCGCCGCTCGCGCGCTCCTCCTCGGGGCTAGCCACGGCGCCCACCGGCGCCCAGCGCTCGCCGGCGCCGGCCAACGCGGCTTCGCTGTCCAACGCTGAAAGCTCCTCCGTGGACATAGTGGACGGAGTCACCCCGAATAACAATTCTCACTCGGTTTTGACAGTTTGATTTGGCTAACTGGCGGGGGGGGTTTCCGTTATGGAAACAGGTGTATCGCCATCTTGATGCAGAATGAATCATACGTCAGAGCGGCGTTATTATGAATCCCACTTGTGTTCTAGGCAGGACTCGCCCTGCCGCAACATGATTGGTTCCTGCATTGCAGGAAGGGCAAACTATTCAGATGTAACGACATGACGTTCAAATATGTTACACTTTCCAACAAAATAAAAACAATCAAGTTTGCTATAGTTAGTTTTAGGGTTATGTATGGGGTTAAGGTTAGGATTAGGGTGGGTTACTGAGATTCATTTTAACGCCACCACGTATTTTCCGGTCCTGAAGCAGGAGGAGGAGGGCGTGTCCTACTGGGGTACAGAAGCCAATCATATTGCAGAGGTGCGTGTCCTGCAGCCAGTAATATTGGAGCAGGGCGCTTCCTGCCGAGAACAGGAGTGAATTTCCTAATAACGCGTCAGAGCGAGACGCCTCAGCCAATCACAGGATATCCGGAAGTGAAGCACTTTCGTACCAATAAGAGCAGCATTAAATAGAATAAATAAAATGTGTAAATCCAGAGCGTGGGTCAAGCATGATTGTTACATTTCCACAGCCTATCACCAAAAGCTCAAGTTTTGTTTTATCCCTGTTTGATAGTTGTTAGACAAAACTGTGTAACTGTGGCCACATTGTTGTTACGATTTCCCTCACTGGGTCGTTATAACTGTAAAACCATATAAATGTTTAATTTATTTCATATAGTATACAGTACACAACAAACTGACGTATAACTCGTTTTGATCTGGCCTGAAGAGCGGGGGTCCACTACAAATGAATTATCACCTCATATAATTACATATACACAACAAATTGATGGATAGCTACTTTTGAAATGAAAAGCCTATAAAAAAACAAAAATTGGGGGATTGGTAAAATTCATTACACCTGTGGTGTAATGAATCCCAAATATTTTTTGTTTTCTTACCTAACAAACACGAAAAGCACAACACTAAACAGTTTGCATAGTAGAAAAAGCGTAAAAGCAGTTTTAGTTAGTCGTTAACTACACCAAACCTCCACAAACCACGTAACTACGGTATGATTTGCCGTGTCATTACAGCCACTTGGGAGCGTTCTTTCACAGTACCTTTGAATTGCTATGATTTGTGTTCAGTCAATTTGTCTTCGGCATTTTCGCCTCATTTGTTGGTGTTAAAGTGTAAAAGAAACATTACACACAAAGCCTCGAATCATGTTGCATCTTTTATGATCAGACAACAATCAGGACATCAACCACAGTTCATCAGTGACTACGACTGTATTATCTCTAATGGTTTCAAATAGGCCTTGCATGTAGTAAAAAGAAAGTGCAGTCCTTCACGCAATGTCGTGCTGCTGCTCCTTGTTGTCTTTAGTGCGGAACATAAGTCAGGGAAGCTCATTCATAATGCACTGGCCGCTCGCGGTGCACGTGTAGTCGACCATACAGCAGTGCTTCATGTCAAGGCAGCACACCGCCTGTGAGAACGAGAAATGATTGAGGAATCTGGATTAATATTTGTATTTGTAATTATTTGATACAGTGCATTTTTGAATACAAATGTTAAATTGGAGGCACGGTGATAGACTGGTTTGCATATCTGCCTCACAGTTTTGAGGACCGCGGTTCAAATCCGGCCTCGCCTGTGTGGAGTTCGCATGTTCTCTCCGTGCCTGTGCTGGTTTCCTCAGGGTACTCCAGTTTCCTACTACGTAGTAATTGAAGACTGTAAATTGCCCGTAGGTGTGAGTAAGAATGGTTGTTCGTCTCTATATTCCCTGAGATTAGCTAGCGACCAGTTCAGGGTATACCCCGCCTCTCGCCCAGAGTCAGCTGGGATAGGCTACAGCACGGCCGCAACCCGGGTGAGGAAGAGCGGGATGGAAAATGGATGCATCTGAAATAGTGTAAAAGGTTTATACTAATATTTGTATTTGTAATTTTTTAATAAAATATCTTTTCTGATCAAATGTTTAATGATATGTAAAATATATTATGTTACTATTATTTAATTATTATTATTTAATTTTAGTATATAGTATATATACTAATAATATATATATTTTATATATATATATATATATATACATATATATATATATATTTAAAGAGATGTTTTTATTTGTAACTGATCAAATAGAATACATTTTTGAATATAATGAAAATGTATATACAAATTTATCTAGTACTATTTATTTAAAAATGTCAATTACATTTAAAATGTTTAATAATGTTATTATTTTATTTGTAAGTATTTAATAAAACAGAGAATTTTTAAATCAAAATGGAACAATATCACTTTTGTATCAGTTTTTTTTTTACAATTGTTTTTATTTTTAACTATTTGATTTATTTTACTAATATTTTTATTAAATAAATTCAATTTATTTTATTACATTATTTAACAAAACAACAATTGTCAAATAAAATGGTGAATATGTATTTTATTTTTACTTTACTAATTATTTTAATGACATAAATGAATAAAAAAATGAATAAAGAGACTTGACTTTTAGGCACTAATTGAATCCAACAGCACTGTTGATAATGTCAGCTAAATAACAAGAGCGGGCCAAATATGCACTTTGCCCACCTCTGGTTTGAACCCACTCTGATCAACAGGTAAAATTCATACGTTGGCAAGAGGGCAGCATCCCCAGTCCGTGGGCGAAATCTTGCAGCAGGTCTGTCCGTCTTTGCAGAGGCTCTCGTCGTCGCACTGCACGAACATCGGCTTCACGGCGGCGGCGAGGGTCTGCTGCGGGAGCGCGGAGGATGCGCTGGCCGGAAGTTTGAGATACCAAGGGACCGTCACGTCCTTTTTCACACACTTGGCTAGCTGCTCGTCGCAAGTGTAGTCCGTGGGGCAGCAGTGGTTGCCATCAGGACAGCACACGGCCTGTTAGGGAGGTAGTGATACTTCAGTCCATCACATAGGACGGACAGAGGTCTCACAGGCAGTTTTTTTTTTTTTTAATACACAAAAAGCTAGTTTTCTCTGCTTTTTGGTCGGAAGCCGGTGTTTTGGTGAAACCAACCCACGTTCTGATTACTTGACAACAGAAAGCAACAAACAATTTATTTCTAGTGAAAGAAGAGCATCTCCTCTAGGTTTGGTGCTTATATTGTAACAGAACAGCATATTGAGTGGTGTTAATGGTCGGTTGGTTAGTTGGTGTGTGTGTGTGTTAGTAGGTTGGTTGTTTGTCAGTTTGTTGGTGTGCATGTTGGTTGGTTGGTCGGTCAGTTGATTAGTGAGTCACGGATGGTGTAGTGGTACACTCGCCTGACTATGGCGCGGGCAGTGCGGGTTCAGTTCCCACTCAGTGACGGTGTGAATGTGAATGTGAGTGCGAATGGTTGTCCGTGTCTGTGTGTGCCCTGCGACTGACTGGCGACCACTTCAGGGTGTAGTCCGCCTTTCGCGTGTTAACGAAAATGGAGACGTCCGGAACAAGTGGCGTCTTCACCTGAGGCAGAGGGCAGCATCCCCACGCTCCTGTTTTGGTCCTACAGCAGGTGGAGCTGTCAGCACAAGTGTGCTTGCTGTCGCACCTCACTTCCTTTTCCCGCAGCCTCGGAGCCGCGGCCTCTTTCTCCAACCAGGGCACCGAGCGCCATTCCAAATCGCAAGTCTGAGCGGCCAAGTTACATGTGTGACCTCGAGGGCAGCAGTGTTTCAAATCACTGCAGCAAACCGCCTGGGATCAGAATCCAGAAAGACAAAAAAAAAAAAAAATCATCAGGTAAAAGCTTTTCAACGTGACATTTTCCGCCATTGGATTACTTCTGGTAGAGGGCAGCAGGACCAAGTGCCTTTTGCGGATTTACAGCATGTGGTGCCACCTTTGCAATGGACTTTGTCATCACAGGCGATATGAGCTGGAAAAACAGCAGAATCATAAAACAAAAAAATAAAATAAGTAGCTCGTAACTACACGGGCACGCGTCATTCATTAATCTTCCGTTCCGTTTATGCTCACGCGGGCGTGCTGGAGCCTATCCCAGCTATCTCCGGGCGAGAGGCGGGGTACACCCTGAACTGGTCGCCAGCCAATCGCAGGGCAGATAGAAACAAACAACCATTCGCACTCACTTTCACACTTACGGGCAATTGAGAGTCTTCAATCAACCTAGCACGCATGTTTTTGGGATGTGGGAGGAAACCCTCTTTTGTTTATGTTATGACCACAAAACATGCGTCCACTGCTTATGATACTCTATAATAAGCATAAAATAACCGATCATAGCTGACTGTGGGTTAAGTTACTAGTTCAACACACACACTTCCCCTCTCTGCAGGAGGAAGTGCCCAGGCTTTTATTCGTCCCCAAGCATCGTCAACGGTTTCTCTGCTCTGACGCAAGCGCTCATCGGAACGAGGAAGTCCTGGGGGAAAATAACTGACCTGGCTGGTTCTCCCAGTCAGCGGGAGGCTTGTCCCACATCGGCGTCGCCTTGCCATCCTCCTGGGAGACGCAGATGGAGCGTTGGACATCGCACTGGCTGCCCGCGGGGCAGCAGTGGACTTTGTCTTCGCAGCATACGGCCTGTTTGGGGCGGGCATTTATTGTTATTTGGCATTTTATGACATGAACGTTGACGGGACTTCCACATCACAGTATAGTGAGCGAATGACACGGTGGCAACCCCTTTTGTTTCAAAAGCAATTGTCCTTAACGTGGGCTTACAGCACGTTCTTCTTTTATTTTCCAACTGTGGCTGTTTCTAAAGTGCTCTGCAGTATAAATAAAGTTGAGTTGAGTAGTATCAGAGGCAGAACACCACCAGCCTTGACTAGAGTTTGTGTCGAAAGCAATTGTCGCTGGGCCAAGCCCCTTCCGCTCAGGCCGTCTGAGCCGCCTTTTTTTACCATCTCGCTGTCCTGTGCGAAAGGCACTGACGCAGGATTGGGGGGGGGGGGGGGGGACGTGGTTTGAAGTTGACCAGTGTAATTGAGCTCCGGTCGCCTACGACCAGAGTTTGAAGTGGAATAATGTTTCTACCATCCCATTGTCCCGTGTGCCACTGGGGAATTTTACGACTTCTGACATAACAACAGAGGCGGAACATCACCGACCGCGACCAGAAGTTGAGGTTCAACACAGAGACTCTCTGCCCACGACCCTTTTTGTGTCGAAAGCTGCTGTTGCTGGCACTAAACCATCTAAGCTGCCTTTTTGACCATCTCGCTGTCGTGTCGCTCAACTCAACTTTATTTATAAAGCACTTTAATACAACCACAGCTGAAAAACAAAGTGCCGTACAGAGTAAGAGTCAAACTTGAGGAAATGTGAGGGAAAAAAACTAAAAACCCACCTAAACAGATACTGGGTCTTAAGCAGAGTTGAAAGCCAGACAATATTTACCATCTCGCCTTTTTGCATGTTAGTACCAGAAGCGGAATGCCGTCAACCGCAACAACAGTTTGAAGTTTAATTTCACTGGCCATGCTTCTTTTTTGTGTTCAAAGCAGTTGTAACTGGCACAAAAAGTCCACCGGTTGAATTGTCTTGCTTCAGCCGCGACCAGAAATGGGATACATGACTCAGTGGCCCACACCCCTTAGGTTTCAAAAGCCGTTGTCGCTGGGGCTCGCCCGTTGCACACATCTGAATGAGTAAAGCTGCAGAGGCCACATTAACGCGCACTGTGGACGCGGCAATGCCCCTTGACTTCTGTCTGAAAAGAATGTGTATAATTGTATCGTCAGCGTGACATGGGCAGATTGTACCTTTGGCAGCGGGCATCACCCCCAGGTGCCCTGCAGGGTCTTGCAGCAAGTGGTGGCGTCGGGACACTCGGACATGCCGTCCCTACCCTAACCCTAACCCCTAGCCTAACCCTAATGTATTGGGTGTATTATAATTCATTGTTACAGTATACTTTATATCACTGCCAATAATATATTCTGTAATTTTTGGGAGGAGAACCGACCATAAATTATTCACTGAAAAGCTCACCTATTTGCTGTTTTTGTGTAGGTCAAAGCAATACAATTATTAGTTTGGCGCCATTTTGTGGTATCTTAGTGCCAAGGAATGATGTTGAAGTGAATTGGGGAGCTTCATTTTGACAAAAGTAGTGCTTTTGGCATCTTGTTGCCAAGGAACTTTTGTTGAAGTAAGTTGAGGCGTGTCATTTAGACAAGTAGTGCTTTGCTGCCATCTTGTGGCATCTATAGGCAATTCTAAACCTTTTTAGAGGGAATATCAATTGCTCGTGGTTTCTCGCTATCCGCAGCAGGGCTCAGTCGCTATAACACTGGAATTGTACTTTCATCTGTATTCATTTTTTTTTAAAAATTGACTTTAATTTGCTGCAGCATATTTAGAATACAGTTGTGTCTTGAGGTACAAGTTTAATTTGTTCCACGGCCACTCCAATATATCTGAATTTCTACTTACTGCTGTATCTCTTTATCCATTCCCATGCACAGCATGTGAATGAACAACGGAACTCTTTGCGATGTCATTTTAGGGAGGCAAATAATAACGGCATAACGGATAAGGCAAAAAGAGAGAGCGCCCCCCCCCCCCCCTCCTCACAGATGGAATGAATGAATAGAAGCAATACACAACAACGTTTAGAAGATGTCCTTGAAAATGGCAGCAGTCCTTTTCTCATGCTTCTATTCTAAAAGTAGTAGTAGTATTATTTTCCTTAACATTTCATTCATAATGACTTTCAATAATCCATACATTTCTGTATGTATCCTAAATGTACAGTGCTCCACAAATTTATGAGACCATTGACACTATTGGTCAAGGGGACTCTTTCGATTCCAGCAAGCTTGAAGTTTCACAATTTTAAACAGGAACAAGCAGTTTCTATGCAATTCACATTTTTAAATACAAATGTGAGAAGTGAGAAATGTCTCAAGCATAACACTCAAACCGGAAAGGCACGGAAATAATGCATTTGAAAAAGTATCACCATCAGTGACCCATCAGAAAAGTCCCAATTTGCAATTTTAAAATGTATATGACATGAAAAAAAAGTGGCAATATTACCCCAAAAACTAAATTTAAAAGTCTTGACTTTTACAACAAATGTCATTACATGACAAAAAAAAAAAAAAAAAAAAAAAAGCATATTACGAGAAAAAAATACATTGGCTTCTTTTGACTGAGAACGTCTTTTGGAGAGCATATTTGTGGGGTGACGCGGTATATCACCTGGTCAGCGGGTCCACACTCGTAGCTGCTGGCAGTTCCGTGGTCTTCACATGTCCCTCCAAGTGGCTCCTCAACCAGAAGGAGCATGACACAGCAGAACGCAGCCAGACTCTGCATCTGTAATAATAGTTCATATTCACATTAGGCCTGTTAATAAATCAAATATAAGCAGGTTAGTGCAGCTCTCACCTTGACTGTGAAGTGTTTGTGAGTAGAGAAGAGAGTGTACAGTGCCAAAAGTGCTTCCTATAAAGTGTCGTTTGGGACACGCCCATTTACTGTAAAACTCCAGTGGGGCCATTTTCATGCCGGTTCCTGTTTTTAAAAAAAAAATATGTCAATCAAAGGGCATGAAACAAGAATACAACACAGATTGTGTATAGTCATAAATCAATAAAAATTCTGTATTCCAAAAAAATGAAAAAATATATAAATGTACAAAAAAATAATTATTACATTCCATCAAATATGAAAATCCACGTTTCTTGTGTTTGAACTGTGTGACATTTGGAAAAGAAAATGCCATCCATCCATCCATTTTCTGTACCGCTTCTCCTCACTCGGGGTCGCGGGCGTGCTAGGGCCTATCCCAGCTGAGTCTGGGCAAGAGGCAGGGTACACCCTGAACTGGTCGCCAGCCAATCGCAGAAATGCTATACAGTATATACGCTTAAAATACAAACACACAGCCAATGAAGTTGGGACACTGTGTAAAATGTAAAAAACAGAATACGACGAATTGCAAATCGTTCGCAACCTATAGTCAATTGAATACACTACAAAGACAAGATAGTTAATGTTCAACCTGATAAACGCTATTGTTTTTTTTGCAAATATTCCCTCAGGGCATGTTTACCACTGTGTTACATCACCTTTCCTTTTACCAACACTCAAGAAGCGCATGGGAACTGAGGACACTAATTGTTGAAACTCTCGAGGTGGATTTCCCCCCCCCCGCCCGCATTCTTGCTTGATGTACAACTTCAGTTGCTCAACAGTCTGGGGTCTCCGTTGTCATATTTTTCGCTTCATAATGCGCCACCCATTTTCAGTAGGACTGCTGGACTGCTGGTAGGCAAATTGGGGACCCTCACCCTATCCTTGTTTATGAACAACTAATCCTTGCAGGGATCCTCCTTTTATACCCAATCATGCCACTCACCAGTTTCCAATTCACCCGTTCACCTGTGTTCCAAACGAGCATTTTTTTAAGGATTCCTCAGCTTTCCCAATCTTTTGTTGCCCCTGTCCCAGCCTTTTTTGGAATGCGTTGCAGGTATCAAATGCACAATGATAGAATTGTTGCAAACAAACAAAAACAAAAAAACTATAACGGTCATCAGATTGAAACATTACATATTTTGTCTTTGTAGTGCATTTAGTTGAATGTAAGTCGAAAATGATTTGCAAATCATTGTACAGGTATTCTGTTTTTCGTTCCATCTTTATTAAAATTGGGGTTTGTACATGAATAGGACATTTAAATAAAGTGCTGCAGTTTCCTCTTTAAAATAAAGCTTGACATGCACTACAACATGCTCCAACTTTATACATTGATGGAGTAACATAACGGATATACAGACTACACTTTGTTTGTTATTCAATATTTAAAACAATTTCGTAGCATGACCCTTTTCTAATTTGTGTAACTCCTCCAATACCTCAGTTGAATACCTACATGTTCAAACTTTCCCCTTTAAAAGTTTTTTTTTTTTTTAATTTGTTATTTTTATGTTTTTGTTCTCCAGCTTCAAAACGTCCCCATCTTCTTTTGAATGAGCTTGTTTACATGCTGCAGTTTGCAGTCCTCCCTCCACTCAGGGGCGACAGAGAAACAGCAACGTGTCGGATGGTGTCGTTTTAGCGCTGATATATAAGTCACATGGATCGACCCACGCCCTGTTCACTGAGCAGAATGACAGTCCGTAAAATATACGGTACAGATCTGCGAAGTTTATGTTGACTGCTTTAATGAACGCCCCTCGCGAAATAGACTTTAGTAGGTCAAACACGATGGACGAGGACAGTTGACGTTAGGGGGCTCCTCTTAAAAAACAAAAAACAAAAAAAAACAAAAAAAATGCTTTAGTGTCATTGTGTGAAGCTGTTTGGCGAATGGGCGTCAGGGCTACAGTGAAAGTAACGGTGAGTTAGTAACAGTGCGGATGCAAGCTTGCTTGCTGGCTAGCTTAAATCGCTCGAGTGTTACGCGAGCTTTTACATGCCAGCTCGCTATTACGAAATGTGGTTCAATAATTAAAACAAAATGGTTTCTTTTATTTATCCTATTATGTTATAACGACTTCTATTATATATTTTACAAATAATTGTTTAATTTGACAACGAGCTAGTCATGTCAGCACGAGGAGAGGAAAGGACACGGTGTACGCTACTTTAACAAAACGCCGGTATGCTCTCTATGCGTTTGCACCTAAACTATCTCGTTCCATTTTTTTTTTCCTTTTTAAAATTAAATTTTATCTAAATGACGCGACTGCACACTGAGTTTAACTTGACGCGTTTTGCTTTCTGTCATAATGGTTAAAGGACAACATAGAATATGTTCCCAGTGCTAAGAGTCAAATGTGTTATTTAGTCATTGTAAATAGTTTTGAAAGAAATATATTTACTTGTATACTTTGTTAGCCGTCAAGCACATGCTTGCTTAAACAATAATTATTAATATGTGAAGAAAGGCTTGGCGGTATGGCGTTAAAATAAAATCTTGATTTCTTATTGTTTTTCCCCTTTGCTGATACAAAAAGCAAATGACAATGGCATTATTGGGAAAAAAAGGTTTGTTTGTTGTACCCCCGTAGATTTTCTTTCGTTCACCTGTCACCAAAAAAGCTTCGAAACAGTTTACATTAATTTACACCCACTCCTACAGACATAATTTAATCTTAATTTTTTTACGATTTACAGATAATATGAAAGTGTTTACCCCTCTTGTTAAAAAAATATATATATAAAAATTATCATAATTTTGTCAAAAATGTATAAACACAAACACTAATATTTTAAACAATTAAACATAAAATGTATCCATCGACGCCTTGTCCATGTTAGCCATCTCTCGCTCCTGCTCTTTTCAAAGTTTTGAAGTAGGAAAACCACGAAAAATAGTATCCTGAAAAATGACTTGAAATTAATCAATATATTTGAGCCTTAATTGTGACAATAGGTTAAGTGGTGAGCAACCCTTCCTGTGGCCGCATGACGACATTGGACTTATGCACCGCATTGATAAGCTATCGCCAGACGCCCAATATTCAGCTCCACCTTGGCTAAATGCGCTTTTGTGTGTGCCTGACTCACGTTATGTTACAATAACATGCCTTAACAAATCAACAGATGAAGCTTTTCGTCCTCAAAAGCAAGGATTTTCAAACAGGAACTCCTTACAGGGGGAAACAAATATATAGATTTTCCAAGGACCTCCTCTTAATTCTAACAGCAAGTCAACACAACTACCATGTTGTTAACCTAATAGCATAGTTGCCCAAGTCATTTTTGAAAACAAGAAAAAAATTCGACAAACTAGAAGAGTCCCGTTGCCTTGAGTCATCGGTTGCAGATTACCATGAATTGGATGACTGACAATCTACACGGACAAAGAAAAAAAAATTTTTTTAGCAAGCCCGTTGTTATTATTATATTAAAAATTGTGACGGTAAGTTAAAATGACTTATGTTATTAGGCTAACGATGTGTACCGCTAAATGCCAAAGGAATTAAAAAGTTACCTATTTTTGAGATGAAAAAGTTATAATCTAATGAAAAGAGTTATGAGAATTAACAATGAAAAATGTTATGGCCATAAAAAAAAGAAAGTAAATCTTTGTACAAACAAAATATACATTTTGTCAGGATAAGAGGGAATAAATTTGTATTTTTCCAAGATAGTCATAATGTTTAGATCACATTAAAGTCAGCTGTTAGTATATTATATAGCAGGGATATGAAACATATGGCCTGCAGGCCAAAACCGTGCTGCTAAGGGGTACAATCTGGCCCACAGAATGAATTTGACCACTGGTTTAGAGCATCAACATGGTTGTTGCTGCAACGCTTCGCTGACATAACGAGCAGACTTGAAAATACGCAGTTGAACTTGTGCTTGACGCGAAGGGGTCAGTAAACGCCTCCATGGCGTTCACTGTTCTGTGTTTGGGGCGACAGGTGGGCACGATGGCGGAGCGGGCCACCGGTGGCGCCTCGGCCGCCATCTCTCCAGTGCAGCAGATGCTGGCCTCTGGCACTGGCGCCCTCCTCACGTCCGTTTTTGGTGAGAGATTTAAGTGAAGAAAATGTACAGTGGTGCCTTGACTTACGAGTGCCCCCATTCACATGTTTCTTTGAGTTAAGAGTTATTGCTTGGTCTATTTTTTTTTTTTTAAATGTTCTGTCGCAAGCTGAAGGGCCGCTGGAGTGAAATAAAGAAACACTGAGAAACTAAGGTACTGTAATGATGACCCTGCATGTGGGCAAGGAGAGCCACAGTTACAGGCAAACACACAAATACAAAAGGAGAACACACACAAGTCGCTGCTTTATGTCACAACTCACATCCTCGCACTCACACAAACAAACCAGCCAACCAGACTCCAGCTCCTGTCATAACTCACTCGCCTTCAGCCCTTAAAGGCACACATCAAATACAATCTCCAATTCCAATGAAGTTGGGACGTTGTGTTAAACATAAATAAAAACAGAATACAATGATTTGCAAATCATGTTCAACTTATATTTAATTGAATACACTACAAAGACATGCTATTTAATGTTCAAACTGATCAACTTTATTGGTTTTAGCAAATCATGAACTTAGAATTTTATGGCTGCAACACGTTCCATGTTTACCACTGTGTTACATCACCTTTTCTTTTAACAACATTCAATAAACGTTTGGGAACTGAGGACACTAATTGTTGAAACTCTCGAGGTGGATTTCCCCCCCATTCTTGCTTGATGTACAACTTCAGTTGCTCAACAGTCTGGGGTCTCTGTTGTCGTATTTTACGCTTCATAATGCGGCAAACGTTTTCAACGGGAGACAGGTCTGGACTGCAGGCAGGCCAGTCTAGTACCTGCACTCTTTTACGACAAAGCCACGCTGTTGTAACACGTGCAGAATGTGGTTTGGCATTGTCTTGCAGAAATAAGAAGGGGGGGTCCATGAAAAAGACGTCGCTTGGATGGCAGCATATGTTTCTCCAAAACCTGTGTGTACCTTTCAGGATTAATGGTGCCTTCACAGATGTGTAAGTTACCCAGGCCGTTGGCCCTAGCACAGTCCCATACCATCACAGATGCTGGCTTTTGAATTTTCTGTCCATAACAGTCCGGATGGTTCTTTTCCCCTTTGGCCCGCAGGACACGACGTCCACAATTTCCCAAAACAAATTGAAAGGTGGACTTGTCGGACCACAGAACACTTTTCCACTTTGCATCAGTCCATCTTAGATGAGCTCGGGCCCAGAGAAGCCGGCGGCGTTTCTGGGTGTTGTTGATAAATGGCTTTTGCTTTGCATAGTAGAGTTTCGAGTTGCACTTACGGACGTAGCGCCGAACTGTATTTACTGACCTTGGTTTTCTGAAGTGTTCCTGAGCCCATGCGGTGATATCCTTTCCACATTGATGTCGGTTTTTGATGCAGTGCCGCCTGCGGGATCGAAGGTCACGGGCATTCAATGTTGTTTTTCGGCCTTGCCGCTTACATGCAGTGATTTCTCCAGATTCTCGGAACCTTTTGATGATATTATGGACCGTGGATGATGAAATCCCTAAATTGCTTGCAATTGTACATTGAGGAACATTGTCCTTAAACTGTTTGACTATTCTCGCACGCACTTGTTCACAAAGAGGTGAACCTCGCCCCAGCTTTGCTTGTGAATGAGCAATTCAGGAAACTATATACCCAATCATGGCACCCACCTGTTCCCAATTAGCCCTGTGGGATGTTCCAAATAGGTGTTTGATGAGCATTCCTCAACTTTCGCAGTCTTTTTTTGCCACCTGTCCCAGCTTTTTTGTAACGTGTTGCAGCCATAAAATTCTAAGTTAATGATTATTTGCTAATGATTAATTATCAGTTTGAACATTAAATATTTTGTCTATGTAGTGTGTTCAATTAAATATAGCTTGAACATGATTTGCAAATCATTGTATTCTGTTTTTATTTGTTTAACACAACGTCCTAACTACAGTACCTACAGTAACTCCAATTTATAATACCAGTTTACTTGAATTCTCTTTCATTTCCTAGCTAAAAACAAGTCACAATTGTGTTTTGTTTTGGGGGGCATGGAATTGATTGCATTTCAATTCATTTCAATAGGGAAAATTGATTTGGTATAGGAGAATAGTGTTCCCCTGCGAATCAAGCCCTACCACGAAAAGCATAAATTTGCGGGCAATTGACGATAATTACCTTACGTTACCACAAGATCGCGGCCAAGCACATAAAACAGAGAGGATCATAAAGCCCCAACACGATGCTTTAGCCTCTACACAGTCATGAACCCATGCTCCATTAATGACTAGTCAGTGGTTCTATTATTAAACGCAAACAAAGTCCCTCATCTCACTTCAACAGTGTTCCTTCGGACCAAAATGCCACAACCTGGTGCCAATGCAGTACTTCTATATTAGACGAGGGGAATATTAGACAACAACTGCAAATAACAGTAGTCTGTAAGTCACAAATATGTGAGTTATGCACTTGGTCATGTAACGAATTCAACTCTCAAGTCAAGGTCGCACTGTCTGTATTTGTGTGACTGACGATGGGAGGGTTGTTGGTCATTCGTTTTACTGTTTGCAGTCACACCTCTGGATGTGGTGAAGATCAGGCTGCAGGCCCAGCAGAGCCCCCTCCATCAAGGTAGCTTCTTCTTCTTCTTCTTCTTCTTCTGTGGTGTCGATGTGGTCACCGTCACATAAGCTGCTGTGTGGATGGCGTTCAATTACTATTTTAACCTCAAGACGCTCCTCTGCTTTTCTTTCCAAAGCTTTAACTAGCAATGCCGCTTCCTGGGCTGGTGTCACCCGCCCCTCTAAGTGTGAGTACGAGACCCTCGCCCGCCGCACGCTCACACACCCTTCTCAAACTTCTGTGTGTGTCTGAGAAAGTGTGAGGGTCACACTAGAAAGAACGAAATAATGAAATCAAAGGGGGGGGGAAGTTGTAAAGAGAGGAGAAAAATGTCAAAGTTGGAAGCAAAAGCTCATCACAGTAAAAGGAAAAAAATGTGTGAGACTGTCACAACAAAAGTATTTTTTCCTCATATTATTCCAACTATTCTTGTTCTACTTTTGAATAATAAAAGTACAATTCTATTCTCATAAATTACTACTTTTAAAAAAAAAAAAATCCTTTTGAAAAATGACACCTTGATTCAAAGGAGTAAAATTGTTACCCTTGAAAAATTACTTTATTCTTAAAAAGATTACATTCAATCCTCAGAAAAAATACTTGATTCAGAAAAAAACTAATTTCATTGTTGAAAAATTATAACTTTATTCTTACAAAAACATTTTACAAAAAAATACTTTATTCATATAAGTATGACATTTTATCCTCACTTTTTTTCTTAAAAATATTGCACTTAATCCTCAAAAGTTAAACTTGATTCTGAACATTTTTTATTGTTGAAACATTACAACTTTATTCTCCAAATATTCTAATTTGATTCCATGGAAAATGGAAATTTTATTCTAAAACAGTGTAATTCTCAGAGAACTATTTTTTTTAAAGATTTTTTTTCCTCATAATTATAACTTTGTTCACGTAATCATTATTGTTAGCCTTGTGCAACTACATCTTTTTTTCTTGTAATAATCTGTCTTGGAAACCAATTATTGTAACAGTACTGTTCACATTTATTCTTATTTGACTATGATTATTACTGTAAGTTGTATTCATGACTAAAAATGTACTTTTTTCTGAAATATAATGAGTTAATACTCATGATAGTGCAACTTTTTTGTACGATAAGTTGCCTTTATTCTCATAAAATCAACTGTTGTAAACTTTACTTCATTTCCTATCACAACTTTCCTCAGGTTACGACTGATTGTAATTCTGACTTTATTGTCACTGTCCTAAAAAAAAATAATTAACATATCAACAGTAATTCTCATGATAATCTACCCTTATTTTCAAAGTCATAACTTTAGTCTCGTAGTATTTTCTTCTCAGTGTGGCCTTGCACCTCAATGCACCACGTGTGTGTGTGTGTGTGTGTGTGTGTGTCGTGTTTAAACAAATCTCCTCTTTGTTGGCATGTTAGCATCTGTACGGTTGTTGCCTCATCAAGGTCACGTCAACTTCTGTAATGTGAAAAGCGTTCACTTTGATAGTCATTGACACCCTTCAGGCTATTTTCGTCATGTCCTGCCGAGGTCCTGGTCAAAGGTGTCCTGTGTCATAACACTCTCTCTCTTTTTCTCTTTCTCGCCCAGGGAAGTGCTTCCTGTATTGTAACGGGTTGATGGATCACATCTACGTGTGCCAGAATAGAAGCAGCTGCACCAGCTGGTACAAGCGACAAACTCATTTCAGCGGCACCTTGGTGAGTTAATAGGAAATGTGAATGCAGTGAACCCCCACTATTCATGGGGACAAATTACAGTTAAACCAACTGTAATTTGACCATAGATGCCACAGGATGGCGCAAAAGCACTTAATACGGAGAGGATCATAGAGCATCGACACCATGCTTTACCATGTACACAACAATGAACCCATGTTACATTAAAGGCTGTATTTTTTTTCAAATTAAATTATTCAACACAAACCACCTTCACATGAGGCTCATCAACAGAATAAGATAGCATACTTGCTTAAATAACAAGGAAGCAAAAACAAATTGTAACGGCTAAATAGACTTTTATGGCTGTTCGGAGCTACATCAGGAGAAAAGCAAAAACAAAAGTTCAGTTTCACTTTTGACAGTGCGAAAGATGCATTAAAGACCTCCAGCTAAACAGGACATCTCAAATGCAGGCGAAAAAACACTTTCAATGAATTAAAACTAACAACACCACCAAGATTCCAACCAATTGCTCCAAATACTTGCATTGCTTAGGCCTGATCACAAAAATAATTAGCTGAGATTTTCAGTGAATAAAAGAGGGTTTAAAAAAAACAGAAAATTCCAAACTGTGAATATGCGCGAGCCACTGTACAGTACTTAATAATTCAAGAGTTTGATTCACCCATCCTCTGTTTGTGCCTGTCGCAGGATGCTTTTGTAAAAATCTACCGCCATGAAGGGCTCAAGTCTCTGTGGAGTGGACTCCCACCCACACTGTCAGTAACCCGCCCCACAGTACGACTAAAAGTGGTCTTAAAGTGATGTAAAAGGTCCCTCAATTGTGTGTGTGTAGCGTCATGGCCGTTCCCGCCACCATCATCTACTTCACCTGCTACGACCAGCTGCGGGACTTCCTGCGCTTCAGCATGGGTTTCCACGGCAACCACATCCCGTTCCTGGCCGGGGGTATCGCCAGATGTAAGCCCACTAAAACACACACGCACATCCATCCATCAATTTTCCATACCGCTTATCCTCACTAGGGTCACGGGCGTGCTGTAGCCTTTCTCAGCTGACATATTAACATACAACCATCCGCACTCACATTCACACCTACGGGCAATTTAGAGTCTCCAATCAATGGGATGTGGGAGGAAACTCGAGTACCCGGAGAAAAACATGCGCAGGGAGAACATGCAAACGCCACACAGGTGAGGCTGGATTGGAACGCGGGTCCTCAGAATTGTGAGGCGGATATGCTAACCAGTCGTCCACCGTGCCTCCTAATTCTTTACATTCTGTTAAAATGTTATAAAGTTATAATAGTATTGAGTTTTTAAAAAACACTCATAACCCTAGCTCAAACAATTTTTTGGGGGGGGGAATGCTGTAACCATTTATTTTCATTTATTTCAATGGAGAAATATTGAAATATGATTTGAGATCACTGAACCAATTAAACTTGCATGTCAAGGCACCACTGTATTTAACTTAAGTTCACTATATTTGCATATTATCTTTAAGAGCTATTTGTTTTGAAAAATTTCGACCGGATAACATTATTATTGAATTTTTATGTGAAATACATTTTAATTGACTCGTAAAGTACATTTTCTTTTTTGTCCTATAGTTAAAGGGTACATATTTTGTTAAACCAACTGTTTCTAATATTTGAGATGTAATATTGTCTCTATGGGGCCGCAGTAAACATGTGGAATATGAATTAGAATAGTCCATGCATTCCTGAGTTCCAGATGTTTTCCTGTCGAGAGGCCTGAAATCAGGTTATTCGAATTTCTCGAGCTTATGTGTGTCAATTGCGGAGATCTCCGCCCCCGAGCCAGTGCTGTCAACATAACAAACGTGTGTGCTCTCACAAGTGGGGCTTTTACATAGAGGCAACCAATCAAGAGGAAAGGGGGGGGGGGTTCTTAGCCAAATATGGACAAAGTGGATCAAACAGAAGTGGCTGTCAGAGGGGCCTTTTCTGGACAAAACCAAAGTGTTTTTTTGTTTTTTTTCTTCTTCTTCTTAATGAAATTGACACTTTTATACTAAGTCCACGTTAGAGAGTCAATTCTATGGTGGTCAAACTAGCCAAAATATGGGACCTTTAATGGACAGCGTGAAGGGGGTAATATGTGTAAAAGAAGCTTCAATATCAGTGTGTGTGTGTGTGTGTGTGTGTGTGTGTGTGTGTTCCAGTGGGTGCCGTGACAGTCATCAGTCCTCTGGAGCTGATTCGGACCAAGATGCAGTCCCGCCGCCTCACGTACGGTGAGCTGCGCATTTGCATTGGCAGCGCCGTGGCCCAGGGGGGCCTGGTGTCACTGTGGCGCGGCTGGGGGCCCACCGTGCTGAGAGATGTGCCCTTCTCTGGTGAGAACCGCCACATTGTTTCCATCTTAAGCAGCTGAGGAATCAGGTCTGATATCATTAACTAGTCAGGTAATGTCTTTTTTTTTGGGCCAGTTTGTTGTCAAGAGGAAGCTGATGTTTACTAAAAATGTCACAACAGCTGTCATGTTAGTCAGAAGACCATCGTGCATCTGCTCTGTCCAATGTCTCCTCTTTCTCTCTGGATGTGCAGCCATTTACTGGTTCAACTACGAGGTGGTGAAAGCCCAACTGTGTCGACGATCCCAAATCACCCAGGCCAACGTCACCATCAGCTTCACCGCAGGCGCTGCCTCAGGAGCGGTATGGATTCAACACACGCACACATTCACCCTCCGCTTTGAATCTCCATTCGCTTGTGAACATGTCATTTTACAGGATAACTGTCGGGCTAAGTAGGGGCTCTCAACTTGACATTCAAATCCATTTGATCTGTAAGGGGTAAAATGACCTATCCATTTTCTAATAACTGTCAGTTCCATGACTGAAAATGTCATGGTGACATCTTTATTCCAAAAGGAGCACTCTCCTCCTTACTTTCTAGCTTTGGTGTTTACTAGACTTTACACTGATCTTATTGGCCTGATCCATATCGGCCGATATTTAGCATTTAATGCTGATCGGCTTTAATGTCATAATTTGCCATTGATCGGCTCCGCGAAAGACATTTACGCCGCCTCGCCTTCGTGCACATTATATTTGAACCCGAAAGCTCGTTTATTTTTAGCCTTGTCGCGTGTCTTTTGACCGAGTACTGTACTGTAAATCCCATTTTTTTACGATCATTGGGCTTTATCTTGTCAACTCAAATGCGACCGGATACACTCGTTACCGTGGCGACGTCTCTGTGTGTGTGTGTGTAAATATATCCCCATATTATGGTTCCTCTCAATCTCTAAATGCATGTCTTTGTCAACAAAATGCCAGATCGCCGCCATCTTGACGCTGCCCTTCGACGTGGTGAAGACTCGCAGACAGATCCAGCTGGGAGAGATGGACACGCTAGGAAGTGCGTTCACTGGTGCTGGGAATTTATGGTAAACGACGTCAAGTCGTCACTGTGGTTGTATTGATTTTCGTTGCTCGTACTCGTAGCCCCGTTAAAGAAGACTGCGTCCACGTGGCGCATCATGAGAGACATCTGGAGCGAGGTGGGCTATCGGGGGCTCTTTGCAGGTACGAATCGCTGCCTCGTTCACTTTCATTCCTTTTTCAAATGGCTGTGCAATGTGGCCATAAAGTGATCAGTAAAAAAAAAAAATATTTAATCGACATTTGTCTTCAATTGATCAGGTTTCGTGCCCAGGGTGATCAAAGTGGCGCCGGCCTGTGCAATCATGATAAGCACCTACGAGTTCGGAAAAACCTTCTTCCAGAAAGTCAACCGTGATCGTGAGCCTGCGGCGTTCTGACGGGACTTTGGGGAACTCCCGAGGAGCATTTTTTTATGTTCGCCATTTTGTCAAATCGGAGCAAGTTTATGATCAAACTGAAGTGGTGTTTTTATTTTTTTAATAAGTGCAATTAAGGCTTTAGTAAACCCGTGTTCACCGACAGGCAGAGTTCTGAACCCCATTCCACTAATTAGCATTACATCTTGTGTTTCTGGACAAGTCATTGGTTGAACTACTCTATCGACAACATCCGTGATTCATTTTAATAACAGTCACAAGGCTCAGGCTGTGTGGCAATGATGAAAGACTGCATGGGCACAGATGCATGATCACTTTCCGGAAGATGCATGGACGCTAATTAATTCATTGAGTGCTCCGCAGAAGCTGGAAAAAAAAACATTTTGGACTCAACATTTTGTATGCAAGACAAGAACTTACTCCTACATTTCAACTCATTATGCCGTTTAAATGCTTGCTTCCCTTCCATTTTCATATGTGGCGCAAAGCCATAGGATATCATAGGATCCTCGCAAGAAAATGGACTTCTGCTGTATATTATAACGCAAGCGCGAGACACCCTCACAGCTTATAAAAAAGATTGCAATTTTCAAACATGCCAAGTCCTGGTGGTTGGTGTCAAATCCTTAAAATCTTTCAGAGGTTTGTTTAAGGAATATGTGACCTCTCTGTGTCATAAAGTATAATTATGTTGCTTTAAGATGGAATGTTTCCATCCTTCCATTTTCTCTGCTTATCTTCCTTCACTTGGGTCGCGGGCGTGCCGGCGCCTATCCCGGCTATCTTCGGGCGAGAGGCGGGGTACGCCCTGAACTGGTCTGCAGCCAATCACAGGGCACACATAGACAAACAACCATTCACATCTACGGGCAATTTAGAGTCTTCAATTAACCTAACATGCAAAAATTGTGTTAAAAAAACAACAACAAAACAAGTTCAAACCACCGAATTATAGGATGCACAGTTTGGACATTTAATTCAACAGTTCTTTCACGCACTAAGAGAATAAGCCCACGTACCACACTTTGAGAACCACTGCCCTAGGATATTGCCTGAGCACAAAAATGCAATGTTTTATTTTTCGAATCATGCAATTTTAAACTCACAACAAAATCTTAATTCAACACAGAATACATTTGAATGACAACCATATGTAAGCTATCTTTGGACGAGAGGCGGGGTACACCCTGAACTGGTTGCCAGCCAATCGCAGGGCACATATAAACAAAACAACCATTCGCACTCACGTTCACACCTAGGGGCAATTTAGAGTCTTCAATCAACCTACCACGCTTATTTTGGGGACCCGAGAGGCAACCGGAGTACCCGCCGAAAACCCACGCAGGCACGGGGAGAACATGGAAATTCCACAAAGGCGGGGCTGGGATTTGAACCCCGGTCCTCAGAACGGCGAGGCAGATGTGTTAAACATTCATCCCATCATTATAATACTTTTTAAAAATAATCTCTTTAATACATGGAAAAATTTATTCATTAAAATGCAAAAATCAATTCATATTCCTAAAGAGGAAGTTTCACTTTCTGTCATTTTGTTAATACTGCCAGAATGACCTGACGGCAATACATTAGTAAAAATCTTGGGGGGGGGGGGGTGACCCTCTCAAGCCCAATAGTGTATCTCCAATTTAAGTTTTAAGAACCCGCCCAACAAAAAACAACTCGTCGGTCACGGTTTCTGATAGGTTGCTCTACCTCAGGCACGGTGGTTTCTTTAAAAAAAAAAAAAAAAAAAAAAAACAGGCAAAACAAAATACTTTAAGAGACGAGGAGGAAAACGGCGTGCGTCGGTGTCGCGCTATAACCCGGTGGAGTAACATCTTCACAAAAGCCGCGACTCGTCTCATCATTTTGACAGTGCGCTTCGATGGCAGTCTCGTCCGAAGGGAGGGAGCGATCTCTTTGCTTCCCATCGGTTGAAGACGTCTTCAGCGTCGCCTCTTGGGTTTCAGAATCCACGGACACGACTTCCTTCCGCCGCAGAGAACGAAGAGAGGGCAGAGGGTAACCTTGACGCAAAAGTTCATCATAACCTGTTTTTCCACAAGCATTTCTGAGCTTCAGGGCTTTTCTGTACGAATCCATTGACCACTTGAAGGAACACGATGACTTCTTACTCATATTCTCGATCTGGTTGTTGTTAAACACCATCCTCATTTTCTCCTGCATTACCGACCGCTCATTTGCGATTGATCTTCTTAAACGTTGTTCATACCGAAGCTTCCTTCGTAAGGTGAGGTTTTGAGCTTGAAGTTTGTGAATTTGGTCATCGGGACTTACAGGAACGATGGTTACAGTGGGTGCAGCGTGTACAGCAGGTATAGCGCGGACGGCAGGTACAGGATTGACCACATCTTCTTTAATGATATCAGCCATGTTGATATCTGAAAGAATTCAAATAAATATTTTTTTTCCTATAAATTCCTTAATTAAAATAAAGGTGTTGCAATGTACACATCAGCTTTAAACATGGCGGGTCTGCTTGTATTGTCTAAACAGCTGTCAGCTGGATAACTCGTAAGTCCAAATACATTTTCTATTTTTTTTTTTGCATAGTAGGTTAACTGAAAACTCTAAATTGCCTGTCTTTACTCTGCAGGAGCAGTGCGCCATAATTCAAGGTTGAAAATCTGGAGGGTTTTTTTCTGTTTTGTTTTAAGACTGTGAAAATAGATTTTGATACATTTGTAAGCTTGCTTCGATTTAAAAAAAATGGATCATTGTAGTTTTCTCCGGGCACTCCGGTTTCCTCCCACATCCACACAAAAAACATGCATTAATTGGAGACTCTAAATTGCCCGTAGGCATGACTGTGAGTGCGAATGGTTGTCTGTTTGTATGTGCCCTGCGATTGGCTGGCGACCAGTTCAGGGTGTACCCCGCCTCCTGCCCGATGACAGCTGGGATAGGCTCCAGCACGCCCGCGACCCTAGTGAGGAGAAGCGGCTCAGAAAATGGATGGATGGATCATTGTAATGCTTCGGTGCAGATGGAAACACATCAGCCACGAATGTAAATTTGTGTGCAGATTAATTTCCAGTTTTTCCGCTGCTTAGCCAGCTCGTTGTTTCTTTTTGTATTACATCACTCATTGGCTCTTATTCTTTTAAAGAAATACGAGTTTGAATGTCATTTTGGCGTGGGGTGGTGTTGAAGTGGCCGCGCAACAACAATACCAACCTGAAACTGAAACGTCAGCTGTGCCACTGTCAACTTGATATTTTTGCGCATACGGATGATCCAGCTTATTCCAAAATTTGGGAGGATCAGGGTCTATTCTTCGTTTTCTGGGTCGTCTTGCCGCAACTTTCTTGGTGTGTGCAAAAATGTTGGGCATAGCATTCCATTTCAAAGGTTTCTCAGGATGGTTCAATTCTCTTTGAGTATCATCAAAATGTTTCTGAAACACAGTCCAAAAATAAATTGTTCATTTTTAGGATTCAAATGAAGCTCATATGATTACATAAATGCATTCTTTGAATCACATTTAGTGACCGGAACAGGTAATATAACTATAGGGGCTTTCCCAACGCACGAACCAGTCTATTTAGGTATGTCATCTCAATAAAATACAATAAATATATTCAAATTTATTGAACTCTACCTGTATATAATAAAAGTCCACACCTGTCTGCAGCCAGGTTGGCATTGCAAATGTGAATCAGTTCTCAATTGCCTCACCTGGATAAAGGGTTAGGTTTGAAAGGTATCAAGAATATTGGACATTTAGATTAGGATATCAAATAAGACATTGAAAGCTTGAAATTCCAGCATTTATGATTGTTATTATTGTTTTTTTTTAGATCCAATAGGTGTCAGTAATGAGCAACATGAACCCTGAACTAATTAGTGCAATGGGAACACACGTCACGTGGGCCACGGGTACCAGGAACTCAAAGTTTCTGGGCTGGTTGGTGGAAAAGCCCCGAATGGGTCTCTCTCGTCATCGGGAACCTTTCAACAAGTACCAGAGCATAACCTGACCGTATACAGATGAGTAAATAACCATAATTAACGAATACTTACATCGCAAAGTAAAGAATTGTTGTGAGGCTTCCAGCCCACTCGTTTCACTTTGATCTCCCACAAGCGTCGTCTTTCGGGATTTCTCGGGAAACGATGCATGCGCACGCCTTGTTTGAAACGAGTTGAACAGCCTACAGCCACACAGCAAACCATTTTGCACCAAAATAATCGACTTAAAAACGCCAAACAATAAACGTGGAAACGGAGACTCTGGCTGACAACATGGCGTCCGTACATCATGTGATGTTCTTTTAACCAATGACAGAGCAGTGCGGTGAGTTCAGAGCGTGTCCCGACTTTTTAGTTCTACGGCTCTGACGCCGTGAAGGTAAACAGCGACTCCTGGTGGCCGCTCTGTGTAAATACATCGTGGTCAAAATGCGGAAGGCTGGACTTTGTGAGGCAGCGAGGTCTCTTTGGGTCTCGCGAGAGTTGTGACACCTTATAACCATCAGCGCGCGAGCAAGTGGCCCTCTTTCAATCGGATTGGAGACAATATGGTGAGTTCGTCTGAATGCCGTCAGCAAAGAAAATTGCAATCCGTCCGGCATCGTTGCCATCTGAGGCTTTCGTCTCTTTCCAACGCTTAGGACAGGGGTCATTATGTTCTAAGATTCATATTAGGTTGAATTTTGTGGCCTATCGAGAAAAATGACGTAAAGTATTGTGCGAAACACAAATCATCGTTTCCTAAAATGGCTGCTTGTACTCTGCTATCTCTTTAATAAGCTTACAACTTAGATTTTTTAAAATGGTTTTATGCTAATGTGTATTACTGGGGGCAAAGTATTTATTTACTTTGCTGTATTAAGTTTGAGAACTCAATGAAGTGACGTGTCCACATGCTAACATCGTGCTCCACTGATGACCTGTTAGCCGCTAATGCTCACGGCTAACTTTGTATTACTGAGTTCAAATGGCAATGTCTCCCCCCCCCCCCCCCTTTTTTTTTTTTTTTTTTTTTTTTTATATAAATCCTCGTAGTCCCACCGCAAGTTTTCGGCTCCGCGCCACGGCTCCTTGGGCTTCTTGCCCCGCAAGAGGAGTCGCCGTCACCGGGGTAAGGCCAAGAGCTTTCCCAAGGACGATTCGAACAAGCCTGTCCACTTGACCGCCTTCCTGGGCTACAAGGCCGGAATGACTCACATCGTCCGCGAGGTGGACAGACCTGGATCGAGTGAGTTGTGTGACAAATCATCTCGAAATATGTTTTTAAAACCAATGATGAGACCCTCGACGGGCGGACAGAACGGGCTTACACTCCCTTGCTGAACGTCGAGTACTGAGCACTCCACGATTCAAATTGACCGTTTGAAAGTGTCTTCTTGCATGAAGTTTCACTTATGTGCATTCCTGTGCAGAGGTGAACAAGAAGGAGGTGGTGGAGGCCGTCACCATCGTGGAGACTCCCCCCATGATTGTGGTCGGTGTGGTGGGCTACGTGAGCACCCCCCGTGGCCTGCGCTCTTTCAAGACCGTCTTTGCTGAGCACATTAGTGATGAGTGCAAGAGGCGGTTCTACAAGAACTGGTGAGACTCTGTGCCGCAGTATTAGAGCAGTGGTTCTCAACTGTTGGGCACCGTGTGACGCGCGTTTTCCTGTTGCTACCAACCCATCGCAATTTTAGATTAGGACGTGTAAAGTGTAGTCAAATACACTCATGTTTACACACAACTATACTGTTACATGTACAAAGTATCATTCAAAGCACTTTAAGAAATGGAGAATGAACATGACGATTGCTTATCATGCATAGAAAAGTGAGCACTTGTATATTGCACAAAATACAGCCCTTACCTAATGTTAGTGTGTGCCCTTTGTATGGTACATAGGCCTCAAAATGAAAATGTGTGAGGAATTATAATTACACGCGCGTGCAAGGTTTATTACGAA
Source organism: Phycodurus eques (assembly GCF_024500275.1). Classification (NCBI taxonomy): domain Eukaryota; kingdom Metazoa; phylum Chordata; class Actinopteri; order Syngnathiformes; family Syngnathidae; genus Phycodurus; species Phycodurus eques. Next base: position 3,049,182 of record NC_084540.1, on the reverse strand, counting down.
TTCTCAGGTGAGCATTTCTGCGATCTAAACTAAGACACTAAATCTGATGCTGTTATGTTAAACGTCTTCACGTTTAATGTTGCTAAGAGGTCGTAGCCAGCTTAGGGCTGACTAATTTTGGCAATTTTCCCTTACATTTTTCACTTTCTTGGAGCCATACTGAAGGCTAATTAAAAAGTGAAGGAACGGCACCTGTATGACTTGCATGTAATGTATTACTGTAAATATTTGTATGAAAAGTCACCTAAGGCTAAAAAACGATGTTATGACAAGCTGTTATGTTCAGCGCTAACTGACTGCGTTTTCTTAGTTCGCAAAGGCAAACTTGTCACATCTGCATACTGGGGACCCTGTCACCCGCCCCCCCCCCACACCTCAACCTGTCCTGATCCCCCATTTGAGAACCACTGCCTTGGAATGCTCCAAGCAGATGTTAGTACCCCAGTGGAGATGATTTATTTTCACTGAGCGAGTCTGACATTACGATGGCCTCCGATGGCAGCTCCGCTCAGGTGCCTTGCGCCCTGATGAGCTCTGGGCTCCTCTGGCCGGTGGAAAGTTCTGCTTAGAAGCCGTCGCCATGAGCCGAAATCTTCTCGTTGGCTGGTGCCGCCCCCTCCACGATCAGGGCGACCGGTCCGGCGCGGTGTTCTTCCGCTGACCCTCTGCGGTCATGAAGGGCCTGTCGCCAACCTTGTGCCCGCTCGCTCGCAGGTACAAGTCTAAGAAGAAGGCGTTCACCAAGTACAGCAAGAAGTGGCAGGATGAGGAGGGCAAGAAGCAGCTGGACAAGGACTTTGCCTCCATGAAGAAGTACTGCCAGATCATTCGCATCATCGCTCACACGCAGGTGAGTTCAGAAAAATGTCGTAGCTCCATGCTTTTACAGACACTGCCCTACTTGCAAAAAAGTTTGTATTTACAGTTTAAGCCAGACAAATATTTTTAGATTGCAAGTAGGCTAGTGTCTATGCTGTCAGTGACGAGATCATGGAACTCCTGCGTCAGACATGGCGCCTGACGATTCCAGTGAGGATACCTTCCAGCTGCCTTCCTTCTGAGACTTCCCCTCCTTGGAGCAGCCGCCACGCTCCTTCAAAGTATAGCTTCCTTGCTCATGAAAGTCCATTTTGTTTGCTGGCAGATGCGGCTGTTGCCCCTGAAGCAGAAAAAGTCTCACCTGATGGAGGTGCAGCTCAACGGAGGCTCCATCGCCAACAAGGTGGATTGGGCCCGTGAGAAGCTGGAGCAGGCCGTAGCCCGTTTCCAACGTCTTTACCCAGGACGAGATGATCGACGTCATCGGGGTCACCAAGGGACACGGATACAAAGGTGTCAGGATTGACTCAATTCTTCAGTTATGCACAGTCAAATTTGACTATTGTCCATAAGCACCTAAGAATGGTCATTTAAAGTTGAAATGATTTAAATAAATTTAAAAAAACTATCTCAAAATGGCAAGATACCAGATTGTAGAATTTTTGCAGCAGCAATTAGTGACACCTGGTGGGGGGGGGGGGGCCTCCAGTGGTCAAAGTTGGAGAAAAATGGGAAAATGGCAGATCCTATTCAGAGGTGTAATTTTTTGGAGGGCATCCTTTGAATGGTCAAAAGTAGTGCCAACAGATGGAGACTTAAAATATTAATGCTTGTTATCAAATCTAAAAAAAAATTGCATTAATTATGATGTGTGGGATAAAATGTGCAAGGTGGTATTTTTCCCACATGCTTTGGAAGGTTGAGTAGGCCTCGATCGATCGGCCGATTTATGCCAGGCAGACTTTGTGGAGCACCGTTAGTAGCAGTTTTAATCAATGGTGTAATGTTCATCTGCGGCTAGGTGTAACCAGCCGTTGGCACACCAAGAAGCTGCCCCGCAAGACCCATCGCGGTCTGCGCAAGGTGGCCTGTATCGGTGCCTGGCATCCTGCCCGCGTGGCCTTCTCTGTGGCCCGCGCTGGTCAGAAGGGGTACCACCACCGTACAGAGATTAACAAGAAGGTACACCAGCTTCCGGTTTCTGGATTTAAGTTGCTACACAACAGTTGTGACTTTTTATTTATTTATAATTTTATAAAGATCTACAAGATCGGTCAGGGCTACCATCAGAAGGACGGGAAGCTGGTGAAGAACAACGCCTCCACAGAGTACGATCTGTCCAACAAGAGCATCAACCCTCTGGTCAGTACTCGTGGAGCTCACGCCAAACTCAATTCTCTCACAAATATGTCATTCATGTATTCTTATCAACTCTCTTCAAAAGGGTGGATTTGTCCACTATGGAGAAGTCACCAATGACTTTGTCATGGTCAAAGGATGTGTGATTGGAACCAAGAAGAGAGTCCTCACCCTCCGGAAGGTGAGGAGGACAAAACAGGAACTACACTAATCCTAAAGTTTGGGATATTGGGTTTTGGGGTGAAATTTCAGGATGAACCTAAAATGTATTACAGTGAAACCTACATTTTTTATTTGTTTGGAGAAATTCAGAAAAATTGCAACAATATTTCCCATAAGAAATGCAGTCAATCCATTTAATCTGTTTGACACCCAAAAATAATTATAAAAAAAATGGAGTGGCCAAAATATTGCCCAGCTTGGTGAGTGGTGCAGGTGGTCACATCTCTGTTGGATTAATATTAAAGTAAATGTTTATTTCGCAGTCTCTGCTGGTCCAGACAAATCGTCGCGCTTTGGAGAAGATCGACCTGAAGTTCATCGACACCACCTCAAAGTTCGGCCATGGACGTTTCCAGACTGTGGAGGAGAAGAAGGCCTTCATGGTGAGATGGTGTTATTGCCCCCCCCACACCCGTGCACTGTTCGTAACCTGGTTCAATCTTCATTGTGAACTCTGGTTCCATTCCAGTGCTATATTGAGCTCCAGTGAGGCAGGGGAGTAGTGCCCCCTTTGTGCTCACTCCCTGTTCACTCTCTGGAAACACACGGGCGCGCACACATACACACAGTTCACAGTTTACTCCATTTTATGTCAACAAAGCATATTTTTCTTTTGTCTACAGGGACCCCTCAAGAAGGACCGCCTTATCAAAGAGGAGACTGCCTAAAGTCGCTCAGCTCTGTTCTGTCTTTGTCTGCAGAGTTAATAATAATAAAAAAAGTCCCAAAACACTCAACCGTGTGAAATGACTGGAACTCACCAAATGCGGGAATTGGGAACGTGTACACCTCGGCATGAAAGTGTTAAGCATGAGACGTGCAGTGGGTACGGAAAGTATTCACACACCCTTACATTTTTCACTTTATATCGCAGCCTTTTGCTAAATCATTTAAATGTACACACAGCACCCCATATTGACGGGGAAAAAGGGAATTGTTGAAATGTTTTTATTTTAAAAAGAACTGAAATATTACACAGCCACAAGTATTCAGACTTTTTGGGGTGTCGTACAGCTTTGTTTTGGATTTTTCAAATTATGGGATAATTTGCTAGTACCATATTTTTTGGGACGTTAACAATTTACATACAGAAGGAAAAAAGTAAAGTTTTAAATTTATCTGTGTATTATCCTGAGTTTAAAGTATTTGTGCACACGCGGCAAAAATCAATATAGGGCGGTATATACAGCATTTAAATTTTAGATCTTTGAAACCAGCGTTTGAGGTTTGCTAGTTTGTTTGGATGTAGATCTTTTGTGTCATTTTAAAATCACCACTGTGTTGGCATTAGTCCTTTTGAAAGTAAGTGGCCCACCGGTTAAAATGATAAAAAATAGTTGAGAGTATATATTTTTGAAAGAAGCACCATATCATAGGTGTTTACTTCAACCAATCGACGTGACTAACCCATAGTGGTGGGCAAGCGAAGCAGTTGTGCCGAAAAAGCTTCAAGGCTTCGGTGGTGGTGACATCTGGTGGACAACTGAAGCCATAGCAACCTCTTAAAAAGCACGACTGAGCCACTGGCACGAGTTCCCCATGATAGCAATAAAGTTTTTTGAACCCGGTTCCTCAGAACTGTGTGGCAGGTGTGCTAACCATTCGTCTACCGTCCCGCCCTAAATAAAAAAAATATAAATGTGTATTGTCCTGTATAATATTGACTACTTGGTGCGTTGCCATAGTTCTGCACTATTAATCACTGTGTGTGTGTGTGTGTATTTTGTGTTAATGGGTGGGTGCTTGTATATTTCTTGTGATGTTAATTTTTTATTTATTTTTAATCCCCATAAAGCACTTACAGTATACTAATAATACTTCCTCCTCAGTTTGTAAAGCTCATTTGTTTACATTTGTTTTTGAACCAGTTGATGCTTGAACGTTGTTTCAGCTGTTCCATCGCCTGGCTCCATTATTTGATATGCACATTTTTTGAATGCGGGTTGTGCAATTTTGGATCCTAAAATTTGCCATATCTCTTAATTTATACTCTCCCTCTCTTTCTTGAAACAATTTCTGTAAATATTTCGGTAATAAATGATTCCCTTGTTTTTGTAAAGAAGTACTGTTTTAAATTCCACATTGTGATTATTTTTTTTTTTTTTAGAAATTATTTTAGACTTCACGACTAGTTGATTAGTGTGTTTATCAGTTTGAACATGAAATATTTTTTGGGGTTTGCGTGTACGCCACTGACTTTTCCTTCTTTCAACTGCGCCTAACCCAAAAACAAGAAGAAGAACCCGGGGTGAGAGCACAGTCAGCAACTGTTGTGTGGTCAGCATAAACAACAGCGCACACACACACACACAAACAAAAGAGTCTGAGGCTGCACAGTGGTGATGACATACGCAAACACAAAAATGCCATTGCAGCCACCCGCTTGCATTTTATGTGAACGTGGTCCGGTGGGGGTGATGACCCCCCGCGGCCCCCACCCAAGCTCCAACGGGTGCCGGACGCTGCCCGTTTTGCACAACGTGTCTGCTGAGGTCACACAAATGTCATTAGTCAATTTCATGTCAGCTTATGTAAGCACAGACGATTTGATATCTTCATGTGCTTTGTGAACACTGCCAGGGAGAGCGTGACGGGTCCCTCACAGGGGGGACAACCCCCCCCCCCCCCCACAAGGATTAGGGTTGGGCGTTCCAGGTTACCCCAGCACAAGAACCCCTCAAGTCCAAGGGTCCCTGTGAAGGGCCCCCCCGTTAAGTCACCTCAAAGCTCCCAAGTGACCCCACTCACTCTTAAGAATCCTCACAAGGCGACCTCACCATCCCCTTCCCTCCCAAGTGACCCCACACACCACCCAAGGGGGGCTACCCCCTCAGAATGCAGCCACCCCTCACAACGAGCACCCCACCGAGGGCGCTTACTTGAGAACCCTACGAAGGGATTCTCATTCCGGTGTTGGTGTTCCGAGCGCGCTCACTCGACTGCTTGCTCCCTCGGCTTTTAGGGCGACCAGGCGGAAACTGAAAGGTGTCGCTTGCTCTTTCTCCTCTCTGAACCGACGGCTGCTGCAAGTTGTGTCGTTCCAAACGTGTGTACTACACGCTGCAAACCTGTCGTTGTACACGCAAAGATGTGTGTCGTACTACTTTTTTGTCTCGGACGCAAAGAGGGAAAACCTAACGGCTCATTCATGAATCGCGCATGAGTTCTTTTTGTTTGAACTGATCGAGTCTTTCCAACGATGTTGGACAAACGAATTGGAATCAAACTCGGCGAAGCACAGCCGATAGAACAAGAGGGTGTTTCGTAGCGGTTTTAATACTATGGACCACATGCAGACAGTTCAACAAATAATCGAACGACACGACGAGTACGAAATGCCCGTGCGCGGCCTTCATCGACTATGAAAAAGCCTTCGACTCGGTCGCCGCCACTTCGATACTGCAAGCGCTAGCAAATCGAGGGATAGCGCCGACCGACAGTGGCTACGGAAAGTATTCAACACCCCTTTAAATTATATTGCAGCCATTTGCTAAAATAATTGGAGTTCATTTTTTTACCCTCATTAATGTACAAAAAAAACAAAACAATTGCAGATTTATTAAAAAAGAAAAACTGAAATATCACACAGCCAAAAGTACGATTCTTCAGGTTCAATACGAATTGATGATGAAAAGGTCTCCGAAGCTATTTACAGCTTACCTTGAAGAACTATTTAAAAAAGCTCAATTGGGAAAAAGAAGAAGTAAAAATTAACGCCGCTTATATATATCATATTATTCTCCTACGATGCTGAACAACTCCAGCGTCCTATTCAGGAATTTGAGTACAAGTATCCTTGTATTATGTCGTAATCTGTTTATTTATAAAAAAGAACAAAAAAAAATAGTGCCGATTTTTTCCCCCCGTTTTTTTTTTAATGATTGTTTAAATGTCTTATGTTGTCACTTGTTAATGTGTAAAAAAAAAAAAAAAAAAAAAGCAATTTGCCGATTTGAAAAGGGCTAATATTGGAAGATTAATCGGTCGGACCCTACAAAAAACTGTGACGGGAACGCGAACCCACTCTTCACATGGGAGACCAGCCCTTCATATGGGACCACACCCCTTTGCAAGGAAGTGACCCCAGCCCACAAGGAACCCTACCCATTCAGAAGACCCCCCCCCCCACACTCGTTGACAAGGCACCCTCACAAGGTACCCTTTCACAAGACACCCCACCTAAGGGAGTCCATCCCCTGACAAGGCACCCCACCCCTCAGAGGGTAACCCACCCACCACACACGGGACCCTCCCCACTCACAAGGCACCCTGCGCCTGACAGCAGTATGGCAGACTGTTGTTGTTTATGCTTATTTGGCGCCATCTAGCGACGGTACTGGTGAAAATTCTGCCATAGCGCCCCCGAGAGGAAGCTTGGGGGAGTTTAAGCATGTAGCACGTTAGCATTGAAACAAAGAGCTTCTTAGCTTTTAGCGTGAGACACACACACGTTGATTTGTTCCCCCTGGGGTCGGTATTTATTCATCAGTACTTGATGCATCCAAGTCGAAGGATCATTCGCTTTTGGCACCTTTTTCAACAGTTTCCATTTGAACATTAAAAATCAAAAAAGAAACTAACAAGAAATGGCTAAGGCTGTGTGAGTTTTAAAAATAAATGACATTTCGTATTGTAGCTATAGTTTTTATATATTCGTCAAACTATTGTTTTAAAAAAAGCATGTTTTTTTTTTTTTAATTTGGTTTGGCTCACAAAAGCAAAAAAAAAAAAGAAAGAAAGAAAAAGAAATAACAAGACACATGAACTCAGGAATTGCTTTTTCCCCCTTTTAGGAGGATTAAAACTTAACTTTGCTGCAGTTTTAATAGCATGCACTTAGTTTCGGACTCTGGTATGCGTTTTTTGTTTTGTTCTATTAAAAAAAGAAATTAGTAATACTTTATTATTCTAGGCTTCTAAAAGAGTCACCGACAGTACTTTTTTTTTTTTTTTTTTTTTCTTCAGTAAAGTAGTCGGTATCTCTTGATTATTCTTATTATGAATCTTTATAAAAGTTATATATATATATATATATATATATATATATATATATATATATATTAATAGTAGTTTTACTAGCGGTTACAGGCTGGGCTGTAACAATTCACAGTTTGAATGCAAAACAGTGAGTCCAAAAATAAAGGAGGCGTTTGTCTGGACGGCTCTGACCTCTTTCCGAGCTTCTGGAACTTCGGAAGAGTCATGCGGAAAACAACACGTTTCCTTTAAAGATGGCGGGCGGGCGGCGCCCCCTCATACGGGGGTGGTGCGTCGGTTGGCGGCAGCGTTCCCGTGAGCCGAGTCTTTGGCATCCTTCTGGATGCAGTTGTGCACCTGCAGGAAGTTGTGATCCCGCTCTGAGTTGTAGGCGGCGGTGTTGGCGGGTGGCGCCCCCGCTCCTGACTTGAGGGTGTCTCGGGGCAACGTGTACATGGAGATCTCGGTGGAGGGCAGCGCCCCGAAGGCCTTCAGGCCCAGCGGGGAGGCGTCGCGCGAGTGCGACGGGTCCGTGGAGCGCGACGAGGAACGCGAGCGGCGTCGGTAGCGGTACCGGTAGCTCGGGACCCGGGCCACCGCCGAGCCCTGGAGGTAGTCGGCGGCGCGGGTGCCGATCCGAAGCTGCCGGTGGCGGTCGATGAACATGTGCACGGCCAGGACGCCCACCATCTCGGCCATGATGAAGGACAACGCCCCGAAGTAGAAGGACCAGCCGTACGAGTACGAGTTCTTCTTAGAGTCGCTCTTGGATGGGTCGCCTGCGTTGGCTGATATGTACACGATGATTCCGATGATGTTGCTCAGGCCTGCGGAAAACGAAAGAATAACATCAAACCTACACTTGACGAAGCAGCGTGTGGCTCCGAGGTTTTATATTGGCAAGGTTATTCTGGTACATTCTGTATACAGTGGTACCTTGATTTATATTATGCTTAAAAAATAAATACACAAAGAAGACAGTCCCTTCTAAGCTCAGTAAGCGAAAGTAATATGTGTTGTTTTGTGCAGAGGATAAAGAATATATGCCGGTATATTGTCTATATGCAGTACATGTGTGCACAATTTGTATTCAAATACCCGTTGCTTCAACTGTAATAAGTACTGGGACACTGATGTTAGTTTTGTTCACCAGTCTATAGTGTATTGCATTTTGTGTTAGCATTACGCTAGCGGACTTTCGTAAGGCAAAGTTTTGTGGTTTGGTTGAACACACAATGGGTAATTATCGTTGTTCTATATTGAGGTTTACAATGAATTTTTCGCTGAGAGTGGCAATACACAGCTTGAACATTTCTGTCGCTTGTAGTGAAGTTCGCTGCCACCATTCAGCACTTGTTGCTCAATTTTTTTTGCTCGCAACTCAAGACAAAAATCAGGCAGTTCCTTTGACCTCAATATTCTCATTTGCGCTGACATGCACTGCGAGCTGTCAGGTCTTATATAGACAGGGGTGTGGCTTTCCTCATCAAGTCCAATCAGTACAATCAAACACAGCTGGACTCCAATGGCGGTGTAGAACCATCTTAAGGACAGCACCCGAGTTCAATATGGGTGTCACAGCCAAGGGTCTGAATACTTATGGCTGTGTGATATTTCAGGTTTCCTGGCCCAACCAGTAAAATCATAGTTGAAATAATATGAACAAAACTAAGCTGCTGTTTTCGCCTTTGTTTTATTGCAAAGCAATGCAATCAATCAGTCCACTTTTATTAAGCAGATTCGCAATCCATTAGAAAACACACAGAGTACATATTTATATTTATTGCCCGTCATTAGTTTTTACCCAATTCCCTTACAGGAAACAACAAGAATCCAAGGAATTTCACCTGCACTGTCCAGTATGCAGGTATTTATTTCACGGTCACACCGAATGACTTTTGGGCTAAAAAGTTACCGAATCAATTTCCAGCCACTGAACCGTTTCGATCCTATCGTTCGAAATGAACCAGGATTTTCCCTGAATCGAATTCGCAACCACTCATCGCGATACGGATCGAATCGGTGCTAAAATGAATCATCGCACCCCTAATGGCATCGTAACAGTTGTAGCGATAAATCAGAGGCTAGCAGTTGTAGTTTTTTATGCTCCTGTATGTTGTCTGGGGTCCTCAACCTCAGGTCACAGGTACCTCATAACTCAGGCGAATAGCTCTAACCCTACTCTATCAGTGAGTGTGTCTGTGTTAATGTGAATGTCTTGTGGTTGTATTTGTGATTGTGAGCTGACCTGCAGACACAAAGAAGATCCCGGCGCTGAGGATGATGTTGTGTCTGGACTTGTAGAACTCACTGGCGGCGATGCACAGACCTCCCATGAAGAGCAGGATGACGCTGAGGATGGGGAAGATGCTGGACGCCCGCACCGCGCCTGCAAACATCCGCACGACACGAACATCTTTACCCCCCTGGAACTTGGAACCGTTCTGTAAGTAGTGTCTAAGTTCAGTTCCGAGGTAGTGTCGTAGCTTTTTGGGACATCGTCGTGATACCTGTGATAGATTGATTGCATCGTTATCCACGGTATCAACAACACCGTCGAGAACGGAGCCAGTTACAGTGTCTTTGTTTGGCCAAAAGTGGATAATGTGGCATTTGGCATCAGATAGCGACACAGTTCGACATCGAAGTTCGTGAAGTTTTTTTTTTTTTTTTTTAAGAAGGGAAACAGCTCTCTACAATATCATACTTTATTCAAAAACAGAGTACACCCCGAACAGCCAATCGCCGGGCACATGTAAACAAACAACCATTCACACTCACATTCGCAGCTACGGGCCATTTAGAGTTTTCAATGAATCTACCACGCATGTGTTTGGGATGTGGGAGGAAACCGGAGGACTCGGAGAAAAACAACGCGGGCAAACTCCACACAGGCGCCGCCGGATTTGAATCCGGGTCCTCGGAACTGGGAGGCAGACGTGCTAACCGGTCGTCCACCATTCAAACAATGGTGGATGCGATGATCGTCACGATTCGGGAGCGACCTGGCACTCCTGTGGAAAAACGAGTCAGCCCGGAAAAGGGTGAGAGAGGAAATTGGCATATCTACTTGTTTACAGCTGCTCCCATGAGTATCGACAGTGTCTTACTTAATGGCAACTTTTTATGTTCCGGGAAGTACAAAGAACCTCAAAGAAGTTCCGACACTTGGAGGTGCAAATACAGCAAAGGTAGAAAGAATGAGGCAAAAAGCACATTAGCATCCATTTCAGCATCTGCTCACTGCTCAATCAACACCCCGTCAGGCTTGTGAAACACTCCATCGACACCGTGATGTGTGTGCGCGTGCGTGTGTGTGTGTGTGTGTGTGTGTGTGTGTGTGTGTGGACATTATGTAATGGCACTCCCGGCTAACTGGCAGCGTTGATGGCGGGCAGCATCACAGGGCTTTGGCACGTACTGTACGCCCGGCGGGCTGTAGCGCAGGAGCCGCCGCGTCCTTCAAACGTCATCATCTTTCTCATTATCATCATCATCATCATCATCATCATCAGTGCAGCGGCTGATTGCTAAGTCAAACGTGGAGGCTGCGAGGTTCAAAAGGGTCCAGCATCAAATGTCAAGTATGGGAACCTACCACTTGGTATCATCAAATCTTCCCATCCGTCCATCCATTGTCTTCCACTTATCCGAGTTCGGGTCGCGGGGGCAGTAGCTTTCGCAGGGAAGCCCAGAATTCCCTCTTCCCAGCCACTTTGTCCAGCTCTTCCGGGGGGATCCCGAGGTGTTCCCGAGGCAGCCGGGAGATTCGGTCTCTCCAGCGTGTCCTGGGTCATCCCCGGGAATTTGACAATCCACAAAACACATTTAGACTGGTCGGATGAACTCCCGTGCACCCTCAAGGACCCCGCCGAGGGTGTGGAGCCGGTCCACTGTTCCACGACCAGGATGAAAACCGCACTAGTCTTCCCGAATCCGAGATACGACTTGCCGACGGTCCGGCACCCACGAATAGACCTTACCAGGGAGGCTGAGGAGTGTGATCCCTCCCTCTTTCTCCGCTTTCCTCCCACATCCCAAAAACATGTGTTGTGGGTTAACTGGAGGCTCTAAATTGCCCGTAGGTGTGAACGTGAGTGCGAATGGTCGTTTGCTTAGATGTGCCTGAAGATAACTGGGATGTGGCGCTGATACTCTGAATGTATCATTGAAGTTGTCCAATGTGGCGCTGATCCACATGAAGATGTGTCAGAGGGGTCGGAGGAGGTCAGCACGCTACAAAATGACATTGTACTTATCATCTTGTGTGTGTGATCTTTCACGTGTGTTTCACGGTCTGGAACTGACAACACGTCACGCGCCATTTTGACCTGGCTTTAACGTCTGCTTGCTGCCGTAGCTGCCGTGCTGTATCACACCATCCGTCACGCCGCCCTTCATCCTTCTTTCTTTGACTCACTTGGTTGTCGCCGGAGAACATTGACCAAAGTGTCAGTCACCTCCATCCCGGAGGGGATGATGTGGTTTTGGGTTCCGGATGGCGTGGCGTGATTAAATATTAACTTGTCCTGAGAGTCAACTTATGATACCGTTTCAATACCACAGCATTAAATATTGACCAAATGTGTGAATCTATCATTCCGTATTGTTGGTATCCAAAAGGTTGGTCCCAAATATTGATATTTTGACGAACCGCATCGTTCTCTCCTAGGATGCCATGTTGATACCAGAGCATCGAATATTGACCAAATGTGTGACAGTATCATTGCATATTGTTGCTTGCCAAGAGTTTGGGACCAAATATCAATATTGTGATGAACCGTATCACTCTCTGTTATGATACACTAGTGATATCACAGCATCAAAGAGCAGTGCTGTCTGATGAAAGGCCGGTATGTGGATTTATCATTTCTATATATGCTCGCTTTCCACTGGGTTCGGGACCGAATGTCAATTTTGCGATATACCGTATCGCGATACAGTATCAACGCCACGTCATCAAATATCCAACAGGTTTGTGACGATCATCGTGTATTGTTACTATCCAATAGTTTGGGACCAAATAGTAATATTGCGTACTGGGACACTTGCTGTTACAATATACTAACAATGTCAGAGCCATTCATGAACAGGACGGGAGACGCACCTTCAAACTACAATAGATCAACAAAGCGGCAGGCCCAGACCTTGTGTCCCCATCCTGCCTCAAAGTTTGCGTGGACCAGCTCGCTTCAGTCTTCATCCAGATCTTCAATAGATCTCTGCAACTGTGTAAAATACGTTCCTGTTTCAAACGCTCCGCCATCATCCCAGTCCTCAGGAAACCTGCAATCTCGGGTCTGAATGACTACAGGCCTGTCCTCCTGACATCTGTGGTCATGAAATCCCCTTGAACACATCGTGTTGGACCACCTCAAGAGCGTCACAGGGCCCCTGCTGGACACCCAGCAGTTTTCCTACCAAGCAAACTGGTCTGTGGATGATGCAGTCAACACGGGACTGAACTTCATCCTAGAACACCTTAGCGGGACTGGGAGACCTATGCGAGGATCCTGTTTGTGGACTTCTCTCCTGTCCTCCAAGCTTCTCCATCTGAGCGTCTCGCCTTCCATCTGCCAGTGGATTTAAAGCTTCCTGACGGGCAGGACCCAGCAGGTGAGGATATTTGCAAAGGTCTTATTTTGATTCAAGACAAATATCCTCAATCTTTCATGGTGAGACTACAGAAATGAGAGGATACTTACAGTTGAAAGGCTTAAATTCTGGGGAATCGATTATCAAAATATTGTCGATTCATTTGATAATTCGATTAGTTGTCGATTATTCGATTTATTGCTGCACCTCTACTTGTCGGCAAGACATACTGATTGAGTGACATGCTGCTCTTGAATGGTGAAAAAACATCAAGGTGACGCCGAAGGTGAGTAAAACCTCAGACAGGCTCAGTTCGCAGCCACAGAGGAGCGAGAAGGAGGGCAAATATGGGATAAATATAAATAAATTATGGTGTAGGTCAGGTGAGGGTTGAATTATGGTTTAGGGTAGGGTTAGATAAAGTTGAATGTACAGATCATGGTCATATTTTAAAACAAGGCAGTGTGTCTGTTTTCAGAGGGCCAGTGTTAATGAACATCATTATTTTGTCATTTCGCCTTCATTTTGGACAATAATAAAGCGTAGAAAACGCGGGCCGCTCGCCAGCCGGACTCTTGATTGCATCCCAGAGCCAAGAAACAGTCGGACACTGTAGAACCTCATTAAAGTTCAAATTAATGTTATATACTCCCTTCTTTTTTATACACAAATTTAACACACAGGGCGGAATGACTACTGATTGAGTTTATTGTAAGGTTTCTTACAAGGTTTGGGTTTTTGGGATAGGGTTAGGGTGAGGTCAAGACTGGATTTTTGGGTCAAGTTCGGTTCAAGGGCGAGGCTCCACATTTCAACTACAAATGGAGCTGGACTGAGCACAGGTCATCCTTCCTTCTTCACTCTTAAAAATGTAAAAAAAAAAAACAGGGCATAGGTTAAAAGCAAGACTGGATGAAAACAGGCATCACGTTTTCAATGATGTTTTTTAAACCAATGAACTCATTCACTGCTGTGGCCGATTATCGTCAACTGGAATCCAGCTGTTTCCGAATATATTGTGCATTTTAGGGGTGCAAGTGGCTTGCCTGTGAAATTCCGGTTTGTAAACCTCTGTACTGACTAACAGATCCCTGTGAGCATTGCTTTGCTTTTAAGATTAGCACAGCTTTTGAAGGAAAACATAACGATTCAGCCCTAGCTCTCCTTCCCGTATGACCGTTCCCGCTTGTATTCCGGGCCCCGATCACGACACACCCATAGGAGCCCTGATTGATTCCGGTGCCGACGATAATTGTATTCATGAAGGAATAGCTCATCAGCTCCGAATCCCTCTCCAACCACTTCTGTCCCCCGAAAGAGACACAGCCCTGGATGGGCGAGGACAGTTGCAACCGGACCCCGCCAAGATCCGCGCAATCGTTGACTCGCCCATTCCCACCACCCGGGAAAAAACTCCAACGTTTCCTCAGATTCGCCGACTTCTACCGCCGCTCCGCCCGTAATGACTGCAAGGTCGCTATCCCCCTCACCGGCCTCACATCCATCAGCTCCCCCTTTCAGTGGACCTTGGCAGCATCCCAAGCATTCAGTCAACTCAGGACCCTGTTCACCAGCGCTCCCATTCGCCGCCACCCCGACCCCTCCCTCCAGTTCGTGGCGGAGGTTGACGCCTCGGACACTGGAGCAGGAGCCGTCCTCTCGCAGCGGGACCCCACGACCCAGAAACGTCACCCCTGTGCCTTTTTTTCCCCCCGTCGCCTGTCCCCTGCTGAGAGGAACTACGATGTCGGCAACCGAGAGCTGCTGACCATTATATGGCCCTGGAAGAGTGGAGGCACTGGCTGGAGGAGACTGAACTGCCATTTATCATTTGGACTGACCACAAGAATCTCTCTTACCTCCGTTCCGCCAAACGTCTCAACCCTCGACAAGCTCGCTGGGCCCTATTCTTGAGCAGATTCAACTTCAGTCTCTCCTTCTGTCCTGGTTCCCGCAATAGCAAGCCAGAGGCCCTGTCTCGGATTTACTCACCCCCCTCCAGTCCAGCAGAAGCGGAACCCGTCCTCCCTTCCTCGTGCTTCGTTGGTGCAGCCAATTGGAAGATCGAGCAGGTGGTCAAGGAGGCTCAAAAGACTCACCCAGGTCCCAAGACCGGGCTTCCGAACCGCCTGTTCGTCCCCGATTCCGCATGCTCTGACGTCCTACGGTGGGCCCACAACTCTAGGCTCACTTGTCATCCCGGCATCACCCGCACTATTCAGTTCGTCCAGCAGCACTTCTGGTGGTCCCGGGAGTTCGTCCAAGCCTGCTCCGTCTGCGTCCGGGGGAAGTCTTCACACCTGCCTCCGGCTGGTCTGCCGTCAGCCGTCCTCGGTCCCGCATCGCTGTGGACGTTACCGGCCTACCCCCCTCTGAAGGTAACTCGGTCATTCTCACTATTATCGATCGCTTTTTCCAAATATGCTCATTATGTCCCCCTCCCCAAACTTCCATCTGCCTTTGAAACTGCTAACCTCCTTGTCCAATATGTCTTTAGACTCCACGGTATCCCCATCGACACTGTCTCTGACAGAGGTCCTCAGTTGTCATGCCTGGTCTGGAAGGAATTCTGTAGAGTGTTAGGCGCAGCAGCCAGCTTGTCTTCGGGTTATCACCCGCAGACCACGGCCAGACGGAGCGGGCAAATCAGTCCCCGGAATCGACCCTCCACCGTGTTGCGGCACGCGACCCGTCCTCCTGGAACCCGTTCCTCCCGTGGATCCAATACACCCACAGTTCCCTTACCAGCTCTGCTACCGGTATGTCCCCGTTCATGGCTTGCTACGGTTTCCAAGAAATATTACCGTCAAAGTCACTGTTCTGCTGGACGTTTCTACTGTATACCTCGGTGGCAACGTTAATCTCGCTGCGCATGATTCTGGTATTGTACTTGTACAGTCATCATAAATTAGCCCAGGTTGAGCGAAGTCATTGCAAAAGAATCTGTGGTTTGTGTCTATTTGCCTTTGTATGATTGACAGGTCGCTATTTACCGCCTTTATCAGCGTTTCCTTCTCCGGCTGAGACAATGAGCCTGCCAGACGGGAGGATTTCCTGCGCCTCTGACAAAAACAAACATGGCGTCCTGTCCTTGTTCGCCTCCTAGGATGAGGTACGTCCACTCGGTGACCCACATTTCGGAAGACAAGCTAAGGGAGCTCGGAGGTGAGTCACATACGACTGACTAACGCATCCTGTAGTAAGCGACCGCTCGCCACAGTCCCCCCGCCGGCGTGCGTGCGGGGCAGCGGATCGCGCCGGCCGCGTATCGATTGACACAGCTGATGGCGAACATGACGACCTGCAGGCTCATATTGTGACACGCTGGCGCGTACCACCTGTGTGACCGCTTGATACTTACGGGATGGAACGTGGGGTTTTCTTTGTGATCATTTTTAAAGATTCCGAGACCAAATTTCCAGGGGGGAAAAAAATGAATGTGTTCCATTTTGAAGTAAGGCTGTAACATAACATGAATTTTACATACAAAGCTGCTGACTTTTGTTGCTGCATCTGCGCACGGTGGCGGTGCCGGCTTCAATGGTGCCCTGTGCGATGCCTCTATATGGCACACGCAGCCCCCCTCCCGGTCGATGGTCAACGGAGGGGGCGGTGTGTGCGCCTGTGTGCGTGTGCGTGTGGTGGCGGTGGTGGGGGGGGGGTCGGCCCGCCGCAATGACGGTCTCGCATGCATGGAGAGCATGTGACCGGAGCATTGTCACTGGGCTGTGTGGCAAAAAAAAAAAAACAACGTGATTACATACAGTATGAGCTGGCGATAACCACGGGCGACTTAAATATGTTCACAGACCTCATTGATCTACTGTCCATCCCCTTAAACAATCGTTGACTCCCCAACCCGCGTAACGGCGGTTGTGGATTTAAACAATTTAATAATGACCATAATAATATCAGCAGTGCCTGGTTTTCTCCACCAATAGCGCTTAGAATGAAGGCCAAAAAGGTCTATCTCGGTCTCATCAGACCAGAGAATCTTATTTCTCACCATCTCGGAGTCCTTCAGGTGCTTTTTTTTTTTTTTTTTTTTCGCAAACTCCATGCGGGCTTTCATGCGTCTTGCACTGAGGAGAGGGTGCTGTGTGTAAAAAAATTTAACAAATGGCTGCAATATAACAAAGAGTGAAAGATTTAAGGGGGGGGGGGGGGGGGGGGGGTCTGAAAACCTTCCGTACCCACTGTCGATTGATTTGATATAAAAGATATATTGATGCACAGTATAATTTGTTGTGACATACAACGCTGCTGACTATTCTTGCTGCTGTTTACATTCACATTCATCATGTGTTTATCCATCTCTTCTTCAGCAAGGAGCAGCTGGTGCTTCTTTTCCTTTGACTTTGCACATGGATCAACTTCCATTCCAGCTCGCCACAATAAAACTCATTTTAATTCCACCCAAAAATAAAAGCCCGCAAGCTGTCACACCTAATATACGTCGGGAGATTCTAATTTAAAAGAAATCAAAAAAAGGGCGCGTGATTTCATGTTTCACCACGGTTGGGAGGACACGCGTGTTTTACGAGGTGTGCCGATTGCTAAATTTCTCGTTAATGAGACACGGCGGAGTCATCGCCGTGTGCACCCGCTCAGTCAATCAGGACCAAAAAAAAAAAAAAAAAAAAAAAAGATTGACTTTTAATTTGGTGCCTCATGTCTGCGGGCCATCTGTTGCCTAGGAGACCGGGACAGTGTTAGCATATCATATACCTCAGACACACACAAACACACACGGACCTCAGCCCAGTCCCTGCGTGTCCCAGCCCAGACCCGTCCCATCGATTTTATCCGGCTAGTCTGCTTTGGGGCCCCAGGGTGGTGGCAATGCAACCCACCCCCCACCCCGCCCACAACCCCTTCACTGCTGCCCCACTCATCAATATTGGCGGATAGTCTCAGATGAACTCATGCAAGCACCGACAGGAGGCTGCCACCAATGGAAGACTCCCAAAAGCGGCCGCTAATTACGATTATGAGCATGAATATTATTAAGGTGCTGTGGCCTCTAATATGCAGGATAACAAGTGCCAACGCAGCGTAATAACGATGCACAAATGTTGGACTTTTTATGACATGATGTATAGTTTAATGGACTTCATGTTGAATGTGACATAATGTTAGTATGACATCATTTTCTAAATAGCATGATGTTTTTATTTTTTAATATTACATGGTCTAGAGTAAGACATTACAGTTTATGGCATAAATACTGAGACCATTTTTAATGACTGTAGTATGACATGGCGGCACAGTTCAAGTATCAGTACACCAGTAGTTTATTTCATTTTCAGGACATTCCAAATTGTTGCATTGGCTACGCCCAATGTTTGTGTAATAGCGCCGAACGATTTTCTTTTCTCCCATTGACAGCTCTCTAGTCTGTATGTTTGCTTAACAGCAAATGCAGTTTTCACAGGTGAAACCCAAAGTAAAAAAAACAAGCACTATGTAACGTTTAAGCAATCAATCTAAAAGGCAACACCTGAGCAACTAGAAGCAACCATCAGTCACATGTTCCAATACTTTTGTTCACCTGAAGAAAAAAAAAAAAAAAGAAAAAAAAAAAAAAAAAAAAAATATATATATATATATATATATATATATATATATATATATATATATATATATAAAGAATGTAGCGTTTCCCGCGGCAGCTTTGGAGCTCATCACACGAGTCGGCGTCCTCTCCTCTTTCTATGAGCGGCATTCTCCCTTTGTTAAACGGCCTTCTTGCATAACGGGGCGTTTCTTTTTGCCTTGCTCGTCTTCCTCCTCCTCCTCTTCTTCCTCCTCGCTCAGCTGCTTAGCGCCCAGCGGAGCAGTGCATGATGGGAGCTCAGACACGGCATGATCTAAAAACCCACTGGCGCTTCAGTGCGCCTCAGTTGCCTTATATAATCCCGGGTGGATGTGCAAAGTGCCACGCAACTGGGACTCAAGCACATACACGCGAAAGACGCTAGGGCTCTTTGTGTGCGCGTGTGTTTGTGTGTGTGCGTGTGTATGTGCGTGTGTGAGTGAGAGACTCCTTTGACGACATGATGTATACTCAGACATCATTTTAAATGGGGCACGATGTGACATGTATGGTGTGATTTGACTTTTTAGGACACGACGACACCGTGTTTAGTGTGGCATTATCAACAGGATGCCTTCATTTTTTACGATGACATGATGGTAACAATTTGTGTAACATGAAGTATACTCAGACATCATTTTAAATGGCATGACGCAAACGATCTAGCCTCAGACAAGCGCAAGAAAATGGGTGGATGGGTGGGTGGGTGGATGGATGGATGGATGGATGTATCGTAAGACATTTTAATACGACATGACTAGTAAGGGGGCGGCACGGTGGACGATCGATTAGCACATCTGCTTCACAGTTCCGAGGACCCGGGTTCAAATCCGGCCTCGCCTGTGTGGAGTTTGCATGTGCTCCCCGTGCCTGCGTGGGTTTTCTCCGGGTACTCCGGTTTCCTTCCACATCCCCCAAAACATGCATGCTTGGTTAATTGAAGACTCTAAATTGTCCACAGGTGTGAATGTGAGTGTGAATGGTTGTTTGTTTCTATGTGCCCTTTCTTCTCTTGCCCGAAGCTAGCTGGGATAGGCTCCAGCACGCCCGTTACCCTAGTGAGGATAAGCGATACGGAAAATGAATGACTGAATGAATGACTAGTAAGATCATTTGTAATGTGTCAGGAGCAGAAGTGCCAAAAATTGTCTGCGTGTGTGAGCAATATTAGCACGTACCCCAAAAGATGCATGTTACACCTATTTGTGACCATAAAATAGGGCTAACGAAACTTACCGCAAGCTGTTTTCTAGACATAGATGTGGGCTGCAATATTGCACGTTTTGTTAGACAGTTCCAGGCAAATAACACAATGCATGAAAGCTGTTGTTTTTGTCGTTTGGAATGTAAACAGTCGCACGCCGTTGCACTTCTATGGGGGGGGGGGGACCTTCCCAACATGGCCGCCACGTAGGCGCGTCGATGAGCTGGACTGGCGTATCTACTGTTCATATCTATGTCCGTGAAGCCCAATAGAATACGTTGTGTGCAGTCATGTGACTGTCTTGGGTCGGTTGATTGGTCAACTAGAGTTAAACGTCACTCGCGGTTACGTTGTATTGGAGCAAACAACGGCCAATGCGGAAGTCACAGTCTAAACAGATTGCACGTGAGAAAAAATGGATAAATAAGCAATAATTGATCAATAAAAGTAGTGAGCAGCGTGGAGATCATTGTGACGGAGTAAAAGTACCGTTTCTTCTTAACATAAATACTCAAGTAAATGTAAAAAGTATGCTGCATTCAAACTATGCTGACAAGTACAATTTATTAAAAATGTAACGGAGTAAATGTAGCACATTCCTTCCCACCTCTGGTCAGTTTTATGACATAACGTATCGTATGACTTCATTTTGTTTATGACATGATTTATTGTATTACTTTATATTTAATATGACAAGATGTAAGGTAAGGTATCAGCTTTAAAATGAAATGTATTGTATAGTCATTTTAATGAAATGATGTATAGTCTGACTTTATGTTTTATATTGAGACAAATGAGAGATGTACTTGTGTGTGTGTGGTGGTGGTGGTGGGGATGGGGGGGGGGGGGGTGGTCACATCAGTGTTTGTGTGTGCATGTTGTTTGGACTCTCCACGCAATGAGATGACATCACTGGTGTGCCCCCTCCATTTTTGGGCATGTGCGACGTCACGTCCGGGTGGGCCTTCACCTGGAGTGACATGCTATGTGTTGCGTAACGGCGGAGGAGGAGGAGGAGGAAGAGGAAAAGGAGAAAAAGGAGGCCATCCAAAGGCGTCGTGACGCTGACCATCGTGCTAAACAATAATAAAAGTAAAAGTAATACAAAATTTCTATTATGACATGATGAGTTCATTTAATGACATGCGCTATAATAAGACATCCTTTTCAATATGACTTAATGAAGGGTAGCGTTCCATTTTTTACGACATGACGTACAATCCGACAACCTTTAATATTCCGTCATATTTTTTTAAGTGACACGTATTGTATGTACAGACGTCTGTCTGTCTGTCTGTCTCGCGAGATGACACTCGGTGGCCTCCTGTCGTGAAAATCACGGCGGCCTGACCCACATAAGGAAGGAGGTTGAAATATTTATGGACGCCAGTGTCCTAATTGGTCAGCCACTGGGAGTGTTCTGGTCCAATCAGAGCGCAGTCAGAGAGGTTAACGTCCACGGTCGGCCCCGCCGCTGACATGGTTGTTAGCATCATTAGCGGCCAGCGCTCTGAGCGCAGAGTCGAACTGTCTAATTGGCGCTGCTTTGGCGACCGTACTCACACACGCAGCACGGGCAAATGTGACCCCCCCCCCCCCCAGGACAGTGTTTCTCAAATCGCAAAATCATTTTGTTAGCCTAAATGCATCATCGCCCAAATCATTTTTGAACATTTTCAGAAATTTGTTTTTAGCAAGCACGTTGCTTTTTTAAAATTATTATTATTATTGATAATGTGGCAGTAAGTTAAAAATAACAAAGGCAAGTATGCTACTATATGTATATGGATAATCATTTGCAAAAAATGACCATGTTTTATTATTTATTTTTAAAGTGGAAATCTGACCTTCTCGCTGTCGGTGAAAATCTGGAAAGAGACCATAAAATTATTTGTTTTACCTCTCACACGCGCTTAAAACACATTTAAACTTACATATTTATACTTAACTTCAACTTGATGACCGACACGCACCCTGACGTCCATGTGTCAACACATCGCAAGGACGCAAACGGGAGACCCCAACAGCAACAGCCTACGAAACGAATCCTACACGTTTCAAAACGGAGCTGTCGCCATGGTAGCAAGCGCTGATGCCGACTCGAACCATGGCAACAAACTGACCATGACAAACTGCTCAAGTGCGAGCGACCAATCAGAAACAATCAGCATCCGCAGGATGAGGATGATGATGACGACGACGACGCTAATGCTAATGCTAATTGTCGCTTACTGCGGCGCTGCTTAGGATGAGCCTGCATGCGTCTTTAGCACGTTTCACACCATTTCTGGAAATTTGAGAGAGCGAGAGAGAGGCGCGACAGTTATTTACCTGTACCTTTCGCACGGAACTCAGCAAAGAGGCACATTGCTGCATCCGCTGTGTGAACGCATACTCCAGTTAATTAGCTGACGTCAGCACTAGGATGAAAATACTCGTCAGACAGCGGGACAAGCGGAAGAAGTGATCCAGCATTTATTCACCTGTGCCTTTCACACAGAACCCAGCAAACCGGGACATTCTGCCATGATTGTAGTGCAAATTCACACAGCTGGATGCGGAAATGTTCTGTATTCAGATCCTTAGAGCAGTGAAATGGCTGGTAGTTATCCCCCTGTGCATTTCACACATAACAGTAACAATAGACAGTAACAATTGCTTTCAACACAACCTGGCAGGAGAGGTGACTTTCAAACTGAACACCCTGGCCTCGGCTTGCCACCATCACCCCCTCCCCTTTCACGCTGCAATCGTCTCACCTCTGATACTACCTCGAAAGCCGGAGAATTTGCGGGTTGACGTCCAAGCACATACCTTGCTGTGCGTACCTTTCACACAGAACACGGACAAGGTGAAAGCCGGGAAGAACGTGAAAGAGAAAGAACGTGTATCGTTTGCACACACACAGTGTTGACTGACGAAAGTGCCACACACACACACGCGACTCTCGGCCGGCTTCGGCCGGCGCGACGGGGGCGGCGGAGTGCCATGTGGCCGAGCGGCATCCCGGCATCGAACGAACATTCTGGAAGTGTGCGCGCGCGCGCGTACTCACGCAGGAAGTACTCGGACGGGTCGGCTTGGTGATTGGTGTCCTCGGGGAAGTGGTCGATCTGTTTGCACATGCCCTTGAAGTTTCCTGGCAACGGAAGACAAAAGGGGGAAAACGTCAGCGACGACAAAGCCCACGGAAAGTTGGGATTGGCTTTTTCTTTGCCTTTTCTCTTATCCCACTGTTGGGTCCTGATTGGCTAGAACGGTCTTACTGCGTGCGCAGTAGGCGGCGACGTGCAAACAACGGTGAGCTGGAGCGCCGCCAAACGGACGCTCATCTCGTTTGGCCGACACCTCCGCCCGTGGCGTTCTTCCCCGGGCTTTGGTCAGTGAAGGCAACACGGTAGCAGCCACCTGATTTCATTAATCATCATACTGCAATCATTTTTTGGGGGGGCATGCAATTCTTCTGTTTTTAAGTCTTTCTCGAGTCAGCCTACGATGGCAAAATGGATGAATCTGCTGGAAATCACCAAAATTGCAAATCACGGGTATTATAGGATGCATGATTTTATACTTTAAAGGCAGAGAGATAAATAAAAAAAAAAAAAAAAAAGTGCTTTAAATCAGGAATTGCATCTTATTTGGAACCACACCAAAAACATGATTTTAAAAACTTGCCAAATATATAAAACGAGGCTTCGGAATGATGAAAACAATTGTGAAAAATCAAGCCACAAACGCTGTGGGCGTGTCCGCTGAATGTGCTGAAACCACGGCCCACCCGCCAATCAAATACCAGTACTACAACCTGAAAAATGGATGCTACTTTGTCGAGCATATTTCTTATGGCCGCATATAAATATGTATAAAATGTTTGAGGCGAGAAAATGTATCCACTTAAAGTCTCCGTTGGCAGAATATATCCCAGTGGGTCGTCGCTGTGCTTTTCTACGCCGCAATAACGAGGCGCTCTAAAGCGGACGAGCGAGCGCGGAACCTCTGTCCGCACACTGGCTGTCAAGTCTGACTCCTCCCCGTCCCGCTGTTCCATTTTTCTCTCTCTGTGACTGACGTGCACTCATCATTGACAACGAGGCACTCTAAAGTGGCCATGCCAGGCCGAAGCCCTGGTTCACAGTCTGGCAGTGTCTTCATTTTTTAAGTATATAACACTCCCCCCCTCCCCTCTTTTCTTGCGTTCTCTCTTTGAGGTATGCACACTCATGTTCTGACAATAAGGCACTCTAACGGACATAACAGTGGACTTTCTGGAGGGAATACAGTATGAATTTTTGGGGCGTGGGCATTGGTAGGTAGCTTACTGCTAGCTGCTCATAACGGAGGCGCTCAAGTTCTTATATCGTGGGGGAGTGGCGACTCAGGTTGGACTCCAAAGTGTGTGTTGTGGCACCGTTTTAACTACAGCCACCCCCCCCCCCCAAAAAAAAAAAACAAAACAAAAAAACAGCAAAACTGAAATGGTGAAAAACAGTTGAACACTATTCGGCGCAATTCAGGACTACGTAGTTCTCAATCTTTGCACATGTTGTCAGCAATTATCTTCAAACGTGTATAATGTATTTCAAAACAAACCTTTACAGGGTCTATGGTAATTTATGAAAATGAAACATAACAAATATTGACGTATGATGATTGTAGAACAGTTTGTTTTCGGGGGCGGACGATTTTTTTTTTTTTTTTACACATTGGCCCATTACAACATAAGACAAAGATAATCACATTCAAACAAACAACAACAGCAGTTGACCAATTCCGTAAGTTTCGGCATTTCTAAATGTGTATTTTTTCAACTAACTGGCCGATGAATCGCTTTTCGAAATTGGCATCGGCCTAAAAAAAAAATCCATATCGGTCGGGCCCTAGTTTATTTGCGTGCATACATTTTTGCCGCGAAGGTCTCTGAAAGGGCGGACTCGTCCTCCAACGAGGAGGGCGGGCGTCGGTTGCCACGGCAACGGGAATTGCGGGGCACGGAAACAGAGGAGGGACCCCCGCGGTGACGAGCACATGGACATCGCGGGGGGAATCCACGGCTGTGATCGCCACCTGGCAACAATCTCCGCCACGTTTGTAGTTCGGGATACGTTTGTTTGTTTGCTTTTACATTTTCAAATACGAGCGCACCACTGAAGCAACACACGATTCATTGTGTTGTAGCCCCCCCCCCCAAAAAAAAACTCCACCTTGCAGCAATCGAAAGAGGAGCTAGGAGGGAGGCCCGAATGTGGGAACGTCAGGAGAGTTTTTGAAGGGCAGAGCGAGGATGACGGTGGAGCAAAGCGGGAGTGGGAGGTGGAGCACATCAAGTGTCACATTCAGGCCTCGCTCATCGCTGAGCCGGGAAGAAAAAAAAGAAACAACAACAACAACAACAACAACACAGCTCAACAGGCCTGCAGGTTTTAAGCACGTCCTCTAAAATCCTGCATTCTCACTGCACTTGAAGTGGACACCATCCAAACCGTTAGCGGCTGTTGAAGCAGCCAATCGGCACTGAAAAACACTATTGGGAGATTAATGTTGGTTTGCACACTGGTAAATTTGACACAGAACCCAGCCAAGCAGGATATTGCACTTTTGATACTATTTTGTCATATTCTGCGTTCATGTGTGTGTGTGGGGGGGTTAGATATTGTCAGCATTTTCAGAAGAAGCAGAATATAAGGAGAGGAAACAAATAATACAAATAAATAAATTATGAATAATAATCAAATTAGAAACAACACCAAAAATAAATGAAAGGATGAATAAGAATTAAAATACAAAGAATAAACACACGAATCCAAGAAGTAAAATTGAGAATGAATGAAGGAAGAAATTAAAAAGAAAATACATGATGAAAAGAATACATAAAAAAAGAATAAGAAAAAAAAAAGAATACCTCCATGAAAGAAAAAAATAAGCAATAAATGAAAGAATCCATAAACTAAAAAGAAAACAACAAAATGGTTAAGTGAAAAAATACAAGAATCATAACAAAGACAATAATAAAAAAGGATATCATACAAAATGAAGTCAGAGTGGGGAAAAAAAAGTCATAAAAAGTTGAAGAACCATATAAAATACAAAATAAAATATACAAGAAAATCAAAACATTGCATAAGTTAAATAAAAAGAAAAGAATCATAGCAAAGATGACCTACGTGAGGAATAAATAAAAGAACAAATACAATACATTTAGAATATAAAATGAAAGAAAACAACAAAAAGGACACGGACGGGTGAATGAAATATCCTAAAAATAAAATAAGAAAAAAAATAAGAAAATAAGAAATAATTCAATGAATAAAATAAGAAAAATAACAAATAGTGAAAGAATAAATGCAATGCAAAATAAAACAATACAATACAAAATATATCAAAGAAAAATGAACAAGTACAGTGAAGAAAGAAATTTAAGGATAAAATTTAAGGATTATATATATTCTATATAAAAATAATAGAATCATATTCTATTATTTTTATTTTCAGAATGCTGAAAATAAAAATAATAGAATATCGGGGAAAAAAATACATATATATATATATACATATATATACATCAAAGAAATAACGTGAAAGAATATGTCAAAGAAACAATTGAAATAATTATATTTATTAAAAAAGAATAACAGATTGACAAACTGAACTTTGAAGATCGTTTCGGATAATATGTGAAATAAAAAAGTGACAGAATAACGGATACATACAGTGAATTACATCAAAGAAGAAAGAAAATAAAAGAACGCAACCATCTAAAGAGAAATGCGCATTATCTGAGACAATTGAGTGGTCTCGTGACCGCCTTGCCGGACCTTCGCTTCCACTCAAGTGTGTGTTAAATATTGAACGCTGTGCTCGTCCATCACCGCCCCCCTCGACCACCCACTGTAGTGGGAAAGAACTACGTCCTAACCCTGTGACCCCCACGTCCGCTCTTGTCCCTGCAGCCATAAAAAAAACGCACACACGCTGGAGAGGAGGGGGTGGATGACGACGACGACGACGACGACGATGACGGTGGTGGAGGGGACTGCGAGATTGCGGCCAAAAGTATTGGGACGTGGCCAAAAAGTAAAAAAAGTGAAGAATAGGTCAGTCACATTTGGGACTTACAGGCGGTGAATTCAAAGGTGGCGCGCGCACAAACGTATTGGGACATGTAGAAAAAAGTGAAAAGCAAAGACGTCGGACGATAGCAACGGGACGGATACAAAACTACAAAAAAAGGGAGACGTGGGGAAAATGGGGGCTTTGGACAAAAGTATTGGGACAGTACTCGTCATAAGTGAAACAAATGGGGAATTTGATGCAGAAAATAAACATCGAGAGAAAACAGGAAGTCCTTGTGTGTTTTGGACATACTTGGCAAATAAAGATGATTCTGATTCTGATTCTGATTCTGAAGTAGTAGAGTAATTGGGACGAAAGTGTTGGAACACCGACCGGAAGTAAAAAGTGAAGAAAATGTGGAGAGGGCAAGTATGGGGATGCCAACAGGAAGTGGGAAAAGACAAAGAAACAAAAGAAAAGTACACCGACACAAAGTCAAAAGAAGAACATTTGGCAAACGTAATGGGACAGTTACAGCGAGTAAAAATGTGGAGGTTGTTTCAAAAGTATTGGGACACAATATCCGCACGCGCTGCATCCCAATACGTTCGCCCACATGAATCGAAAGTGCGGATGATAGCATTTTACCCCTTCGGTAATATTTCTTCTCGTCTCACTCATTATTTGCAGAGTTGGCATTCTCATCCCCTTTCTGCGTACAAAAAAAAAAAAAAAAAAAAAAATTCAAGGTCTATTTTAATTTATGCCATCATCCAATTACCTCCAAACACCGAGCAACCTCCGCGACCCGACCGTTATGCAACACGAGCCACCAGAGACATGACGAATCTGCGGCGGACCGACGTAGGGAGTCGTAAGAAGTGCATTCGAAAAGTAAAGTGAGGAGAGTCACGGGAGGCAGAGAAAAAAGCGGACTTCCTGTTTGTCACGCGGCGTTCGAGCAGGTGGGATGGAGAAAAAAAAAAACGCGTGGATGGAGGAAGGAGACATCCGGGTCGGGCCGGCCCACGCGGTCTGCCGCTGCAATCAAACATGGCCGGACAAAAAGCAGATGCATGATGGGAAAGGTGCTGGCGGGGGAGGGATGGGGGAGGGGTGTGTGTGGGGGGGTGGGGGGGGGGGAATTTTTTTTACACATTTTCACAAACTTTCCAGGCGGACGATAAATGCGTCAGCGTCCGCCGTCTCGCCCGGCCCTCCCCGACCGCCCCTCGGTTCCCTACGGCAGCTGTTGCCGTGTGGACCTCGCTTGGGTTGCCACGGTTACGGCTCGGCGAGGAGGTGGAGACCGCGCGGCGCATCTGCGCCCGGCGAGTGTGACGGCAAGTCGCGACAAGCGGAACCGCACGCAGACACACAAACAAACATTCATTTGTCGACAACGCGAGACGACTTTCGCGTTCGCACACAAACAAACGACACACAACACGCGAACAAGATAAACACTAAGAACACGCGCGCAAAATCACAACACGACGAGAGGAATCACACACAAAAAAGAAAAAAAAAACACACACAGACTTGCACAAGACGCACACATGAATAGCACACACGCCTATCAGCACACACACATGAGAAAACAGACATGAACAACACACATAGACCAGACACACCAAAAAAACAATAGAAACGAACCACAACACAAACAAGAACGGCACACACAAACAACACGCACATGAACAACAGACAAACAACACACACTCGAACAGCACAATCATGAAAAACACGCACGTATGAACAAAACACCCAAACAGACAACAAAAATACAAACAACACACACACATTAAACAATACACGTGTACAACACACGCAGGTACAGTACGTACACACATGAACAACGCACACCTACAGTATTGACACACACACGAACAGCTCACGCGTGAGCCACACCAACACACACAAGTGAAAAACACACTAGCGCACGACACACACGTGTATACAATCAGATGAAGAACACACACACATGAACAAGACACAGGCGCGCGCGCGCGCACACACACACACACACACACACACACGCGTTTGCTAATGGTGTTCACGCGTGTCCGTTGTACGCCGCCATGGTTTTTAAAACTCCTTTTATCCGGCAATGAAGCACCCTAATGGCCGCATTCATTCTTCTAATCATCGCATTCATCTTGATAACGTCCCATTGAGGCGGCCGGGGAAGACCGACCTCCGACCTCCGACCCCCCCCCTTCCCGACAACCCGCTACCCGTCTCACGCTTCGCCGGCGGCGGCCCGTTAAATGCTACTTTCCAATTATTATTATTATTGTCGGGACACAACATTATAGACAGCTCACTTCCGCTTCGGTGTTCGGCCTCCGTCAATCATTTCAGGCGGCGCCTGCGATTGGGTGTGCACCGCGCTCACTGTTCATTGGTCAGTCGACATGTCAATCATGACACGCACGACGACCTGTTGAGCTGGGATAGACAAATCCCCTTCACCCCAATCGGCGGCGTAAGTCACTTCGAGCCGCGAGTCGATTAAAAAGTCATGTAAATGTAAATGAAGAAGAGTTAAAGAGGCGGCGAGGACAAAATGGCGTCCCGTTCCGCGCAGCGGACACTCCATTACGTACGCCAGCTAATCACATCACATTCCAATTCAGTCTCGATGACGATAATAACGATGCATTTTGAGAGTTTGGAAGACGCTTAGCAAACCCGCCAATGTAGCTATTTATTTTATTTTAGTTTTTTACATTTTTTTTGGTTGAGTGGTGTGCCACGAGGTTTTCCTAATGATGAATTCAAATTCGGATTTTTTTTGGGGGGAAAAAGGTACTTAGCATAATATTGAATTGGTTTGAACATGTTTCTTAAACACACGGTGGAGTGAGCAACGGTTATTCAACTCGTGAAGATTTCCATCGCGTGAGATGTGAGGCGCTGCCTCCCCCCCCCCCCCCCCCCCCCCGTCCACTCTTTTCCTTATCTTTGGAAAAAAAAAAAAAAACGCCTCAAAGTGAAGTTTGCAAAGATTCCGCCAGCGTGCGCGCTTGTTCCTGAAAAGCGCCGAGCTCAGCACGGGCGCAGACGCGGCCGATAAGCTCAGCGGCCGAGATAACAAACGTCTTTGCGCAAAGACGAACACGGCGGCCACGGAAGACAACCGCGTTCTGCCGATGACGGTTGAGCGTGCGCTTCCCTGTCCTCCCATTGGCCGCCGCCCAACAGAAGAGCGTGACGTCATCCGGCGAGCGAGCGAGCGACTTTGCGGACTCGCTCAGAGGGTATCTTGCCTTACCCCCCCCCCCCACCCCCCACCCCACCCCACCCCCCCGCCCCTTTCCCCGTTTAAAAAAGCACAGATAAGAGTCACGGCGTCAAAGTCACCTTCCTCCATCTTTGCCAATTACCGCACCTTCGCCGAGGTGCAAAAAAAACTGCAGCCGAAGCCCAAAGACGGCCGCGCGAAAAGAGTCGAGGCTGCGGCTTCACCTCTGCGGATTACGAGTCGCCGATGTTGGTTTCGCACTTTCGTGCGACAAAGAGTCTAACGTTGGTTGGCAAAACCAAGTCAAGACCACAGCGCAGACAGCTACATGGCCGATTAGCGTTAGCAATTAGAAACCAACGCTGGTTCCGCCCTTTTGGTACCCAACACCGCTCTTGGAACCCCGACAATCCGCGGAAGCGTCCGATAGGTTGATTGACCACACGCGACTTCATCCGAGACACACCTGTGGATGTGTTTGAACTCGGCACACACTGCTTCTTTGTGTAACGTCGTGGGGAAAGTCAAAAGAAACGAGCCAAGAAATCAGGGGGAGAATTGCGGACTTGCGCATCCTTGGGTGCAATTTCCAGATGTCTGAAGGGGCCGCGTGTATCTGTTTCAATCATTCCAACACCACGGGAATGTCGAGCGTCTTTTTTTTTGTGGTGTGTTTGTAAACTTCTGGTCCAGCACAAGTTTACAAACGGCGGCCTGAATGCCGCCCTTCTATGCGCCGACGAAGTAACATTGACGCCCCCCCTCGCCCCCGCCCCGATTTTAAGACCCCCACTCCGCCTTCCTGGGAAGGACTCATTTGTGGTGATTGATCTCTGCTGGAGCAGGAGGAGGTGGAGAGCTGGTGTGAGTGGGGTCAAAGGGATGAGCGTGCGCGCGTGTGTGTTTGGGGGGGGGGGGACATCCAGTATTCAGTGTGGCGCTTCGCTGCGGTTCTTTTTTTCCCCTCTCTCGCCCTCTCTCGTCTTCTTCTTCTTCTTGCTAATCTTTAATGTAGGAAGAAAACGCCGATGGTTGCAGTGTGGCTGCGTCAAAGCACCCCCCCCCCCCCCCACCACCACCTTCATACCCACCTCCTATCACCTCCACCTCTACCGCCCCCCCCCACCAACCCCCGCCACTGTGGGGACTGTCAATTCAGTGACTGCCCACGTCATCTTGTCCTCCTGCTGCAGGACCTAGTAGAAATGCATGGTGGGAGACCAAAGAGGGTTGGGGGGGGGGGGGGGTGTTTACAGCAAAATCGGGTAGAGGGTGGAGACATGCACTCATCATTTGTATATTACATACACACACACATATATATATATATATACACACAAAGTCTAATGGGGTGAAAGCAACCAAAATGTCCACACCATAAAAGTGCCTCACTAAAAAAGAAAGACAAGAACATCTCTCTTACATGGACCAGGCCCAATGTCCATACAAGTGCACACACACAGAGTCCGTAAAGGTAATGAGCCGAGTGGTGTGTGTGTGTGTGTGTGTGTGTGTGTGTGTGTGACCTTGCGGCATGTGACAGGTGAGTGAAGGCGCGCGTGTTGCGGCTTCATACAAACTTGTTGTCCTTGCGCAACCGTCGACCAAATTACCGAGCGAGCCGTCACGGTGGCGCATTTGAGCAGGACAAAGCCATCCAAAAAATAGCCTCCGTGATGATGTGTTCACAGGCGCTGGGAATTACGGGGGACGGGCAAATGTGGAGGGGAAAGGGACGTGAACCGGTTTGTAATTGGGACGTTGCATTTCAGCTTTCATAGCAAACGTGGGTCAAAGTATTGGGGCGCCGACAGGAAGTGAAAAGCAGAAGGTGAAATGGGGCGGGTTTTATTTGGGGGGGGGACAAAATTGTTGGGAAGTGAACGTGAAGAAACCGTGCAACGTCGACAGATGTATCGGGGCACGAGCGGGAAAGGGAAGGTGAAATGTAGAGTTTGGACATGCGGTAAGTATTCGGAGTCAGGGTGCGTTCAGGAAGTGGAAATGAAAAGGTCAAAAGGTCAAAGGGGCGGAGTTGAGGACACGGCGGTGTTTCCCACGCGCACGTTTATATGCAGCGGGCCGCCACTGCGCCACAAATGAATTTCCTCCGCCACTAATCGTCGTTGGCTTTTTTTTTTTTTTTATTTTTTATTTTTTTTGCTGCATGAAGATTGTGCCGCTGTGCTCCTCCTGCGCATCTCCTCAACATTCCCACTGCTTTCCTTTCGGACGCAATACCGCAAATGCACGATCTTCTCGTATCAGAGGCATCGGCATTTCGGACTGCGTCGATCCTTCCCCACGCCGCCGCGGTGTGGGTGTGTATTTTCGTTTGGGAACACCGCTCCGATCTGCTTTTGAAAGCATAAAGTTAAGAAAATATATTGGGACAGTTACGGAATGTGAAAAGGTATTTGGATCGGTCGTGAAAATGGGGATTTTGCCAAAAGTAATGGGACACCCCCGGGAAGTGCAAAGTGAAGAAAATGTGCAACTTCGGCAAAAATCGGGACATGTGGACATCAGTAGGAAGTTGGGACGTCTGAAGAAAACAATGAGTTGGGCCCAAAGTATTGGGACACTTCAGTTAAGAGTTTGGACAAATGTATTGGGACACCTACAGGAAGTGAAAAAGTGGCGAAAAATGGAGGTCGGACAAAAGTTCAGAAGTGACAATGAGGAATTCTGACAAAATTATCGCGAGGAGGAACAGGAAGTGGACGAAAACATGAGGACGCCGTATCTGTCCCCATATCGTACTTTCGCCCCGCGTGCGTGGCCGCGATGATGATGATGATGATGATGATGATGATGATGATGGGGACGATGACGTGACGCCGCAGTCACATTGCCAGGTGAAAAGTGCGCCCCGTTGCGGCCTCACGCTGCCGCGATCGTGAGCGCCTCGTTGTCCTGGAAAGCGATCTGAGCGAGCCACGCTGCTCCTCGTTAAAAATTCATCCTCTCACGCAGTTCCGATACGCCGGCATTGGCGTGCCCCCCCCCCCCCCCCCCCCCCACACACACACACACTGGGAGGGCGTTAACAGGCACACTAGACTGGAAATTACATCATCCTCTTTCTCGCAAAACACTTTCCCCCTCGCCTACACCGGGGAGCGCATGAATTCCGGAATTGGCCCAGATTCCCCCTCTTGCCCGTCAAGTCGTTCCCAGACTCGCGCGACTTCTCGTCGGAATGCTGTTTAACCACCATCCCGCGTGTTCAACACCTCTCGCAGTGACAACCGACCACGCGCGCGGGATGAAGGAAGACGACGCAAGCGTACCTCAACTTACGAGCATTGGCAGATAATTTGCCGATTATTTTCCGTTCCCTTTTCTTTGGGGCGCTGGGACGGACGAACGGGATTTCCATTCATTTGAATGGGAAACGGTGATCTGAGGTACCGTACCGATGTTTTGAGTTCCAAGCATGGCCACGGAACGAATTCAACTCCCAAGTCAAGGCGCCAGTATACAACCACGTGTGACACAGATGAAATGATAATTCACAACAACGCACCGGCAAGCTCGGCGCACACGGGCCAAAAGAGAATCTCTATCATTTCCGGGAACAACCCAGACTAAACTCGGCTCCTTTCCGACGTGCGAAGGTTGTCTCTCAGTCAAGCTGTATCATTTCAACGTGCTCGGAATGACTGCATCAGTCAATAAATGGAAATCGAACGCGTGTGTATTCTTTTTCCCATTTCGCGTGCGTGTGTATTTGTTATTCAATCGATTTCGTCTTCTTTTGTGAGCAAACGTTGGCGTGCTGATAAGAGGCTGCAAGTTCGAGTGTCCCGGAGGGTCTCTCTCTCTCTCTCTCTCTCTCTCTCTCTCTCCATCGCGATTCGGCTCTCTGATTACACGCAAACCGAACGCTCGCCGCAACGGGCGAGTAATTACCGGCGAGCCGGCCTCCGGTCGCAGCATCTCTACGTTTTAGTCTGCGCTAGTTGCTACACTAGCGGCTCGTCACTGTTGGCCTGTGGCTGGCCGCATTTTTGCGTCGCGCAGCATCGCGTGTTCCTATTGATTTGTTGTCGGCACGCGACAACACGACGGGTGGGCGTCAAACGCGCGGCCTCAGGACAGAGGGCGACGCCGCTCACACTTCTCGGGGAAAACAAAAAACAAAGTCAGTCAAGAACCCCGCTGATGATGACAGGGTCGTCTTTTGGGAACGCAGGACCCCAATCCGCTTAGCGTCGAAATTGAGCCGTGCGTATTTATTACTGCGACGCACGTTTGAAGCGTTGATGGCGCCGGCGCGAACCGGGGCCGTACTGAGCTAGCTCGTCATTCGGGGGCCCGCGCCGACCGTTGTCACGCCCCCTCGCCCTCTTACGTCATTTAGACCGCTTTGTCCTGCTTTTGAAATCTGTTCCAATGAGCTCACAGCTGAAGCTAGCCTACTAAGATTTACCACCAAAGATTTTGAATACCAACGTTTCTCTTTCATCTCAACGCGACAGCAATGACGACGTTCATATTCTACTGCGATGGAAGGTTTTTTCCTTTAACAATTCAATAGTGAAATAAAGATTTCTTCTTCATATCAATTCATTATAATATTTAGGCCTGCAAAAATCTTGCAATTCTTGTTCAGCCCTACTCCTGATTGATGACTCGGTAGTTTTAATCGGGCCCACATCGTTAAGGCTTCCCTCCCAGTGATGAGGACTGGCTAAGTGTGGCGGAAGGTTTAGCCACATCAACACACGTGATGTTGTGGCTAACCACACACCAGTGTGTATTGTGATTCGTTCATTTCATCGATGTATCAATCGATATTCCCACGATCCGACGGGATCGATCTGCGTGTGACGAGTTAGCCTTCCGGATGTAAATATTTCCATTGAAATCGATTTCGTTTCGGATCGCGTCATTCCGACTGCCGTTTGTCTTTGCTGTGTCCACTGCTGCGATGAGTCAAATACAGAAGAAACGTTTGCTGCGCATAGGTTCATGACAACCGAATCGATTCCATTCTCTAGGAGCCAATATCGTCCTTGAATCGAACCGGAAACCGCGAATCGTGACACGAATCCAATCGGAAACCACGAATCGTGACACCGATCGTTCGGTTTCTCGCGAATTCACCTATTTGTGGATTTTTTGAAGGAAACTAAACCTCGTTAGTGACAGAAACTCTGCTCATTTGTGTTTTTTTTTTTTTTTTTTGGGCCCGATCCACGACTTCGGTCAGGCTCAGTCCCAATCCCCAGCAAATAGCCGGGTGCCACTGTGGTGATTTTGCTCGGGCGTCAGTGCATCTGCATGTTAGTTGAAGTGAACAATATCATCTTTCATGAAATATTGATGGATTGGACAGATGTTATTGCCCTAAACTTGTTCTTTGGGTCTTTTCTTTCAGGCAGATGCGATCTATGAAGCCGAAGATGATGACAATACCTCAGTTGTGGGTAAAAAGCTAAGTCCAAAATGCCCAAATCTGAGAACCACGATTTCTGCCAAACCAAGTATCCGGATGTTAATCATTGACATAGTAATCACCAAGATGTGAATCCCCCAGATTCGATGGCGGCCATGCAACTTGAATTCATTCGCCTGCTAAATGACAAAGCGGAGTTAGGCCACTCTGGTTCTCTGAGGCGTCAAAGTCAGATTTCGAACTGAAGTTACAGGCACCTTCAGTTCTGGAGTGTCGCTGCAGTCCAAACACGCAGTGGCCCTCCAAAAGTTCCGAGTTGTGGTGCACCGTTCTTAACCGACCTAACCTGGGTCTTACCTTCCAGGCAGCAGGTCCTCCAGAGCCCCGAGTGCGTCATGACCTCCTCGTTCTTCTTGCTGGTCTCGTTGTCGTTGCCGCTTTTGCTCCTGCAGACCCCTCGCGAGTAGAGCCAGTAGTCGGTGCCCACCGCGATGGTCATGAGGCTGAAGGCCGCGAAGGCGCCCACCGTGGTCAGCAGCATCTGCACTCCGCGCTCGAACAGGCCCATGTTCCCGCATTCCATGAAAGGGGGACCCCCTTTCCGCTTGATGTACAGGAAGTAAATATTTGACGGCGCGCGGGACCCCAGCCAGGCGGAAAAGCGGGAGGACAGGGACCAGGGACCAGGAGGAGGAGGAGGAGGAAGAGGACGACGACCAGGCGCCAGGAGCCTTATGGTTGCGTTTGGATGAGGACCAGTTAGCAGAGAAAAAAAAACAAAACAAAAAAACTGACGATCGGGACGGGAAAAGGATGGAAGTCCTATCGCTCGTCTTTTTCAGTTTTTCTTGAATTCAAAAAGAAAGAAAAAAAGCAGTGGGAGCTGCCAACGTGTTTGTCCTCTTACACGCACCTCAATTAATCACCGTTGGAATCAAATGCTGCACCTTGCAAGCCCTCGAAACGTAAACACACACACACACACACACACAAAAAACAGCTCAATCAAAGCAGAAACGCATTCATTGCATGGGAGGACAATACTGGATTTGTTTTCCCTTTTTTTCCCGAAAATTTCCAAGTCTTCCCAGGCCCGACTTCCACGTAAAATAATAAAAATTAAAAAGTTCAATCAAAGCAAAAATGCATTCATTGCATAGGCCAAAATAACACGAAGAATCGAGAAAAAGAAAAGTCATTTCAATCGGACGATTTCCCTTTTGTCCTAAAATTCTGGTCCTCCGTTTCCATATGGAGCCCTAGAGCCGGGACCGGGCTTCTTTCCGCCGGGAATGGGGGTCTGCGGTCCCCACGCGGGGATCCGGAGGCAGCGGGGGGGCGTCCGGCCAGCCAAGCCGACCATCACTCGACATGCGGCGGGCGGGAGGAGGGCGACGAGTCCTCTCCTTGATCCCTCTCCGGCTGGATGATCCCAAAGCCCACCGCGCAGAAGGAGCCGGTTGTCGTCACCCCCCCACCCCCTGGTGCGTGCTGGGGATGCGCATGGATGCCCCCTCTTCTTCTTCTTCTTGGGTTGAAGATGTCACGATGGAGAACACATGGAGGCTCGTCGGTGTGCGACCCGAGCTTTAAAGAGGCCCGCGTGCGTGCGTGAGCGCGCGCGCGCGCGCTGCAGCAGCAATGGTGGCGACGCGAAGATGTTACAGCAACATATTTAATTGGCTTTGCGCGAGCGGGGGGGAGGGGGGGGGGTCGTCACTCCATCTCTTTTTCTCTCTCGCTCTCCTCTTTCCCTCCCACGGTCGAGATGGCGCATAATACATCTGACTGCTACTTTCGTTTTTTTAGTTGCCAGTGCGAGACGACTTGGAAGCGAGCTGGGGGAGGGGGGGGGAGGGGGGAGATGAACTAACAAATGTCGACATGTTTGATATGAATATGGGGGGGGGGGGGTGGTGTTCATTAGCACAGAAAGGAAGCCAATCCAAATGACAGCGTGGTGCTGAAAGGACAGCGACGTCTTCAGCGGGACTCTGGCGCCATCTAGTCGACAAGCATACTCATTACACGCATTCTTTTTAATCGGAGCTTGTAGTTTTCTTTCAATGATAGTTGGATAACGTCTATTTTAATGGTAGGTACTTATTCATTAAAAAAACCAAACAACTTTTCCTTGTGATGGATTCTTTTCAAAAGCAGGTGTTCAAAATGGGTCAAAAGCACTGAAACTCAAGTTTGATCCTTTTCTGCTCCAGACGGCAATTTTGGAAACAATCTAAATCCCATTTTGCATGTTCATATATTTATATTTGTGTCAGATCAGATGAGGTTGCAATTTGTTGTGTTGATTTAAAATGATGTGTGTTATTGTAATGTCTTTTTAATCTCTAGTATGCCGTCGACGGTATGCAATCAAAATGGCTCCAACGCTGACCTTTTCCTTCCCTCGCTCCCGCGTGACACAAAAACGTCACCTCGTGATGTTTGCGTTGGCGTCAGCGGTGATTCGTTTGTTTGTTTATGTGCCGCTGACGACGAGGGCGAAAAGTGATCGTCACGGCCGCGTCGCCGCCGGGCCTCCGGGCCACGAGCGCGCTGACTGACTGTTTGCTGAGCAGCAACGGCAGCGGCCGCTTTGCCTGCTCTGTGAACGCGCTTGCAAGGAAAATGTTGAGCAAGAGCCGACGGTCGGTTGTGTCGTCAGGCTACGAAAGTGCCTCCGTTGTGCAAAACAAAACAAAAAAAAAGTGCTTGTCATGCTAATACACCGACTAGTGGATGTAGCTCAGTACACGGCCGGGTGAGATAACGCCATGTATAAGGCGCCCTGTAACACACACTTTTGAATATATGAAGTAGCGGATGTTTGTCTTGTTGCCATGGAAAAGAGCCTATCCGCGTTCAGTGTCTTCAGCCGAAAGTACGAATCGAAATGAGTCAACGTGACGACGACCCACACAATGTCTACAATGGACTCGAGCCATTTTTGTCTTTTTTTTTTCTTCAACATTCATTGGTCGTGTGCGTGTGTCTCCTGATTTTTTGTGGCGTGAAGCTGAACAAGTCGTTTTGTGACTACCCGGTCACATGATTTCCGTCCAGTTTTTTTTATTTGTTATTGACGATCCCTTATTACCCGGCCTTGTGGCTTTAAGGGACACTATTGTTTCAGTTTTGCCTCCAACTGGAGCTACAGCGGACTTCTATATTGTTTTTTCTTTTTCTGGGAATTCCAAACTGTTCTCAAACCCGAGGCCCGGGGGGCCAGATCCGGCCCGCCACATGAGTTTATGTGGCCCGCAAAGGCAAAATCATGTGTGTCAACTTCCATGAGTCTTGTTCCAATCCGTACCAAAATTTCAAATCGTCATATATCATAAATGATAATGTTGAGATATTGTCAGCATTTTTGTGTGACCAAACATTAATAATAGTTGAAAAGCCCATTACCCGTGATTTCTGATTCCAAAACTAGTTCATACATTTCGTGTGTAAATAAAACACAATGAAAGAAAACGTATTCAACACTTGGGTAAATACTTTTCTCAATTTCTACATTCAAAATCATTTTCATTGTTTCTTGATTGTTTGTAACATAATATTCGACTTTCTACTGACGGTGAGCAAGAACATCAACCGAATTAAGAACATAAAAAAAAAAAAAAAGATGCACAACTTCTACAAAAAGTCAAAGAACGCCGTAAGACAACGAACATCAAAAAGACAAACGTTGCAAAAAACAACGATCAAAATGAACATCAACCAATAAGAACAACAAAATGAGGGAAGCTGAAGAGCAAGAACAACACCAGCTTTATCACAAAGTTTAAAAGTTATCAGGTACAAGTAAAGCCAGCATGGTGGGGGGGGGGGGACAGTTGCAGGCGGTTGGGAGTGGGCGTGGCTCCACCTGCCAGTCAGGATAATCAAACAAGAGCTGCAGGTTTTGCTGAACTTGTGTGAGCAAATGAGCCACAGTGACTCCAAAAAAAACATTTCCACATTTCCTGGGTCAACTTCATGCCAGCAACATGCACGAGTCCGGGTAAAATCTCTCTTTAACCCGCAAATAGGCTTTCTTCTGAAGGTTTCGTGTTTCAGGTTATGTTTGTTATTTTGATTGCGACGGTTGACACTTTTGCACGTTGACCTCGTAACAATGATTTGTGCCGTCGATAAGAAAACGTGAGAGGAACGAGGACGTTTGCCTGTGGTACTCCCCTTCAAAAGAAAAACGATAATGTTATCTGCTGTTCACTTTGTCCTGCAGGTTTTGATGTTGGTGCGTGTCTTGAATGCCCCGCAGGAGGCCTCGGTACTTCTTCGAGGGAGTGCGTGTTAAGCTTCGGAAGTAATGATCCAGTACAAATCCCTTTGGTACTCCTCTGAAAGAACAGAATTGTAACGTGAACTTTTCATCTGTTGTCTTTGTCCCACTGGGGAAAACAATAGTGATTTCTGTCCAGAGATGCCATAGTAGTCCTAAAGAGAAGCTGCGTTGTCTTCGGAGGTCATGATAGCAAACATTTGAGGCAGTCATGAAAATCTTCACGTTGAATGTTCATCATTTGAACTGAATCCCTTACAAAAAGACAACAGGGAATTTCAACTGCACGGTCCAATTGTTCCACAGTCACTCTGGTTGAAGTTTAGCAAAAAAAAAAAAAAGTTATTGAATCAATTTCCATCCACTGAATTGTTTCTGATCGTATTGTTCT
The DNA here is from genome assembly GCF_024500275.1 of Phycodurus eques. Classification (NCBI taxonomy): domain Eukaryota; kingdom Metazoa; phylum Chordata; class Actinopteri; order Syngnathiformes; family Syngnathidae; genus Phycodurus; species Phycodurus eques. The sequence continues at coordinate 3,009,030 of NC_084540.1, read as the reverse complement.
ACATGAGCCGATATCATCCTCGAATCGGCAACCACGAATCCTGATATGAATCGAATGATTGCGGAAACAAGTCGTTACGCCCCAAGTAGGACCAGTGGAAAAGCTCAGAGGGTACTGTGAATTGCCCTGCAGTGCGCCGCTGAAAGAACAAAATAGTACATCTGCACACTTTCATCCCACTGGGGGAAATAAAGTTGTGTCTCTTAAGGGAGAATGCTTCATCTTGGGTATTAACAGTAGAAAACCTGAGGGGATCCAAGACATTTTCCTGTGGTACTCGTCTGGAAGAAAGTAATAGTGAGGTTACATATTCTCCTGTGAGGAAGCAACAAAGTTCATATTTTTGTCCAGAGGAGCCTTGGATGAGGCCATCGTCCTATTTAAGGGAGCGTGCCTCATCTTCGGAGGCAATTATAGAAAAAGTGAGGATCCGGGACATATCCCTGTGGTACTCTCCGGAAGAATGCAATAGTAACAACTTTCAAAGTTGTGATTTTTTTTTCCCCAGAGATGCTCTGGAGGAGGTCTTGAGCCGCTACGTCTCGGACACGCTGCTCGACGTGTCCGCGGTGAGCCGCTTCTGCGAGGGTATGTCCGAGTGGCGTCTGCGGCGTGAGAATGAGATGAACGCCATCACGGACATCGGCAACAGAGCGGAGCTGAAGCCGACCGAGAATATCCTGGCGTACGTGAAGAACAAGATGGCTGCGGAGCGTAGGCGGTCGGCGTTGGAGGCGGAGCTAGCGGCGGCGCTAAAGGACGTGCTGCTCGGCCTGGAGGACCTGGACGTCTTCGTGGAGGCGCTGGAGAGGCTGGCCACCACCTCGCCACTCATTTTCCGGGGCGAGGTGGTGAAACTGCCACAGGATGTCGGCCGCTGGGATGCGGCGCTCGCCGTGGCCGCGGCGCGTCGGGCCTGTCCCCTCGCTGCCGAGTTGAAGCAAGACGCCAAAGTCTTCTTCGTGCCCAGGCTGGACAACGCGGCCGTGCTGGTGTACCTTCTCGACAAATACGTGCAGACTGCACTACAAATGTGTCTCCTGATGGACAAAAGGTCGGTATGACTGCACCGTGGGGAAAAGTCGTGGAAAAGGGGCTCCGCTTCTGGTTCGCAGGGCGACTGGTGACTCTGTCTCAATAGCGACACAGTGAGCCGTGAAAAAGCTGCTGATTCTGATTCTGATTCTGAAAAGAGGGCAGTGTGGAAGGGGCTGTAAGGTAGAATCAGTCATGAATCTTATCGTACCAACGCGGACAGTGTAACCGCCGAGCGAACGTACACGACAGACAGGAATATCTTGCTTTCGAAGCCCCGAATTCTACACAGCGTTGCCACCAAAATCGGAGCACGGAAGGCGTAACAGTGAAATGGACACGAAAACTTTCACACGGAATTGATCATTCCCAGTTGTTGCAGGTTGTCACATTCAGAATAGTTTGATGCACGGCGATGATGACGGGGGGGGGAGCTTTGTGGGCAGCGAGTCTCGCCAGCAAATTGTCGGGTTGATCTCAAAACACGATTCCATACCGGGACAATACCGTTCCCGCGGACAAAGCTGGAGTTGATATGTACACATGTTCTTCTTCCAGCGAGTTCTGCCTCAACGTGGCAACGTTGGAAGTCCGTGTGGAGCTCCCTGAGGAATTATCTTCAAACGACACGCAGAGGATTCTTCGCCACGTTCGCCAGTGTGACCAGATCAGGTGAGCCCTGATTCAAACCCGGAAGCTTTGACTCTGAGGCAGACCTAAGTCACTTTAGATCTCAGTTTTCTTCACATCCCGGTGTCTTCTTCAGGAAGGACGCAGACTTCCGGCTGGTTTTTGCGCTCCAGGAGGACGCGTGTCGCCGCTTCCTGGCCGAGTTCAGCCAGCGTCGGGCTAGGATGCTGGAGCTTCTGGACCAATTGGATCAGAGCACCGAGGAGCTGGTCAGGAAGAACAAGGCGGTGAAGATCTCCACCGTGGCAGGTAGCTCGGTGGGCGCGGTGAGCGGCGCGCTGTCCATCGCGGGGCTCTCGCTCATACCCATCACAGCTGGCACCTCGCTGGCTCTGAGTATGACCGGACTGGGTCTCGCTCTGGCCAGCTGGGCCAACTGTGCCGTCACCTCCATCGTGGACTATAAACTGGAGCAGACGTTGATTAAGAAGGCCAGCTGGGTGATGGATAACTTTATTGAGGACGCGCAGAGTCTAGACAACATTGCCGACAAGACTCGCCAACTGGACGCCGCCGTCAGCGAAGTTCTCTGTGAGGCGCATGAGGTCAGACGAGTCGGACTGGTTGCGGACACCACCTCTGCCGTGAAGACCCCTCAACGCAACAAGGAGGTGGCCACCAGGGTGGGCAAGGTGGTGGTTGTGGGTGGGAAAGCGCTACGGAACGTCCATAAAGCAGTGGCGGATGCCCGGTACGCGGGCCACGCGGCCCTTAAAGGGTCCGTGGCCGTGTCCCGCACAGCCAGGGCCGGACTCATCCCGCTTAACGGAATCTTCATCGGCATTGATATCGTCATCATCTGCATGGACAGTGTTGCTCTGGCCAACGGGTGCGAGTCCCAAGTGTCGCAATTTCTCAGAGCCAGGAGTGCTCTGTGGCGGGCGGAGATGGAATCCTGGCAGAGGATGTCCGACTCGCTGGTGCGAGGATTGGCGTCGTTTGAGGAAAACCGGCACGTCATAGAGGCACCGGTTTGCCGTGACGGCAAACGGGACGAAAAGCAACGTTGCGTCATTCAGTAGCACCCAAAACAAATCTAAATGTTAAATATATATCTAAATCTTAATATTAAATACGTAAATGATAAATGCTAAATCTAACTGTGGTTCGCTGGCATTCTACAGCTTTAGAAATGGCTTTTCTAACCCATTCCAAACTGATAGTTACTTACTTCTTACTTTATTTCTCGACTGTTCTAAAATGTCTTTGGATCGGGTCATTTTGTTGCAGCTTTTTTGGATCTTTTGTCTGACTTGATTTTGTCAGGACAGATTCCATTTAAAATCATTTCTTGATTGAACAGGTCTGGAGGTAATCAGGCTCGGGTTCAAATCCCGGCCTCGTCTGTTTGGAGTTTGCACGTTCTCCCCGTGCCTGCGTGGGTTTTCTCCGGGCACTCCGGTTTCCTCCCACATCCCAAAAACATGCGCGGTAGCTTGATTGAAGACTAAATTGCCCGTAGGTGTGAATGTGCGTTCGACTGGTTGTTCGTTTCAATGTGTCCTGCGATTGGCTGGCGACCAGTTCGGGATGTACCCCGCCTCCCGCCCAAAGATCGCTGGGATAGGCTCCAGCACGCCAGCGACCCGCGTGAGGAGAAGCGGTAAAAAAAATGGATGGATGATTTCGCTTCTACCCATATGACCAAAACATGAAGAATTATCTGTATTTTTCAAAGAATTAAGTCTGAAGTTAAGCACTTTTTCAAAGAATTAGTCTGAAGTTAAGCACTTTATTCAAACATGTAATCCTTTTTTTAATTTACTTGTTCTCATTTTGAAATTCACAGCTCTACTTGTATCTCTTTTTATAACCACTAGGTGGCGGTGGCATTTTGGAATGAAAGTGTACAGCTTTTTCATAACCACTAGATGGCGGCATACATTTATAAAATCTGAACGTTTTTGCCCCATTTGCCCCTAAACCTATTTATAATGCGCACTATTGACTTTTGACAATTTTGGGGGGGGAAATGTGAAATGACGGTACTTTTTCACACAGGCCAAGTAACTGAAATGTTTTTCCCTAATTTAAATCATTTAAAAACAGGTTCACTTGGTTTATATTCGTCTCACATTTACATTTGTTTGATGACCTTAAAGTGGGAAAACTATGCAAAAATAGTATCAGAAGGGGGCCATTACTTTTTCACAGCACTATATATATATTATATATATATATAATATATATATATATTATATATAATATATTAATATATATATATATCATAATAATAATAATATAATATATATATATATATATCGCTCAATAAATCAAGACTCACTTTTTTTCCCAATTGACTCACTTTTTTACAATTGAACTACAGGAACAAACCAAATTTTTCACGATATTCTAAATTATTGAGACGTACCTATTGTATTTAAAGCTTCTCAAATTACAGTCCTGACTTGTTAATGTGTGCTTGAGAAGCATGTAGAGCTTCACCTGGAGCACAAGAGATCTTTCCTGTCAGAGCACTTTATTGAAATACTTAAAAATGTTGACTTTTCTTGCTTCTGTCACCGTATGGTAGACTTTCTTATCATGGTACACCTGAAAACTCACCAACACTCAAAGAATAAAACAGTTAGGGCCAATTGGATCTTTATTGAATATGAAATTAAATGTGTGTATGTGTATGAATATGTGTGTTGGGCCGATTGTATCTTTATTGATTATGAAATTAAATTTGTGTATGAATAGGTGTGTGTGTGTGTGTGTGTGTGTGTGTGAGATTGGCAGGCTCTTCTGGTCCCCAGGCACCATATTTCAGTTTTCTTCATCTGGAATCATAGAAAAAAAAAAATTCCCGTTAGTCACCACAGGTTAGGTCGTTAACCAAGCGATTAAGTGTCGCACCTTCTTCTTCTTCATCCTCTTCATCCTCTTCTTCCTCCTCCTCTTCATCGGAGCTGAAGGTTCCGTCCGGCAGACTGTAGACGCGGATGACTTGCTGCGTAGGAAAGTGGTGAACTACTCAGAAGGCAGCCTGGTTTAATTAATAACATCGTGTGTCCTCCATGAATATTTTTTGTAAATTTTACTAGTCCCCCCCAATCATTTTATTTCTGTAACAGCTTTTGGCATAAAATTGTATACCGTGTTCCCTTGCTATATTGTGGATTTTATAGCAGTGGTTCATGTGTTTTTGCAGTATAGAGGCCAGTCCGAAGTTAGAGTTGAGTACCTTCGGTGTAGTACCACGTTATGCCGGGCAGCACTGCTCTACTAGATGTCTGAAGTTTTATAATTACCGTAACATCCAAGCTAATTTGTGTTAGCCCGTCTATGATGTTTTGCATTATATGTTAGTATTAAGCTAGTGGACTTTCATTAAACAAAACTGCAGTACATGGTTTGGTTGAACATTTTGGTGTTTAAATTTACAATGTTTGATTCTCCTTTGTATTATGTGTCAGTTTTACAGTCAACTCCAACTGGGAGTGACAGCTTGAAGCAAGCGCCGTTAAAAGCTTAGGAGGCCGACGGGAGGGTTGTGGAGTGCTCACCTTGTTGGGATCCTTGAGGATGAGGTACTTGCCCTCGTCCAGCTTGCGGCAGATGTCGATCACGCAGCGCAGGATGCCCCAGGCGTTCTCCATGCTCAGGTTGATCTGGCTGGCGAACTCATTGGGCTTGAACTGCTGGGTTCCCAGAACCACGTGGCGAGCGGAGTCCTTCACATGGTAGCGGGACACGTACCTGCACGGAGACATTTCGACAAGTTGTGTTGAGAGTCATGTTGGGGGGAGAAGAATAATTGCTACAAACCCTCGTAATAGCTCTACATTTGTGCTTCATGGAATAATATATTTTTGATTGTTTTTAGGGGGATTAATGTGCTTTTTTTATTTTAATTTTTTTTAAATGCACTGCCATTATTGTGAGCACATCTGTACTTGCTAGGAACTCACCCCAGCTTGAGGTACTCCGAGCCGGCCAGCATGGCGCAGCAGGTCCAGCGGGCCAGCTTGTAGCTATTGTTCTTCAGCTCGGTGGCCAGGACCGCACCTCGCTGAGAGTCCAGCTTCTGGCGCCAGTCTACGCCGTTACAATGCTGCCAGGAAAGACACGGTCATCATTATCAGACTGTCAAACAGCCAACTGAACACTTTGTTGTCTTACCCTTGAGTCCCACTCGTTGAGGGTCTTGATGTTAATGAAGGACACTTCCCCGTTGGCGCCCGTCATTACGCCGTCGTGCTCGCAACGGACAATCAGGTCGATGTCTTCACCCAGCTTCCAGTGGCGGTACCTGGCAGTCGAGACGAAACAATATGACCATTTCATATCGCGATTATCAGTATTTTTGTAATATTTAAAAACTTGACGCGCACACGACAAAAATATAAAAATGAGATTTCCATCTTAATAATAAACTGACAATATTCACAAAGCTATAGCTGGCTATATTTAAGCTTTATAAGAACTTCTTGTCAACTCAAGCACTTTACCCACGTGATATCCATTTATAGACCAAGTTTGTCTATTACAGAGGGCAAAAGTCTATGGATTCACCTTCTTTGTCCTGAGAGGGGCATCGGTATACCGCTAAGATGTGGTCAGATTACAAGAACGTCAAATGTTTTGTGCTAACCTGTAAGCGACGGATGCCACCTCGCTCTTGTCCATATCCTCCTCCACAAAGGGGTTGCCAGTGGGGAACTTGTAACGCTCTCCGCCCTGGAGTCAATGCAAACATCTTAAAAATGTTGCCTTTGTGGGTATAATTTGTGCTCTTAAAGGTGTCGCGCTCGTTCTCACCATGCGCAAGCACTGCTGGCTGAAGTTGTGGTTGATGTAGGTGGCTTCCATGGCAAGGTTACGCGGGGAGTTGAAGGAGTTGCCCTCATCCTGCGGCGGCTCGTTGGCCGTCTCGCTCACGGTCAGCAAATCTAAGGAGGCAGCAGCCCAGACGTGTCAAGTAACGAAGCAAATGCAAAAAAAACCAAATAATAATAATAATAATAATAAATATATTTTTAAAAAAGAAAGGTGGCGCCACGACACTCTTCTCACCAAAGTCCGAGTTGTCGCGCTTATCGAAGAACAGCTTGTTGCCCACCCGCTGCACAATGATGTCCCAGGAGTTTACAGAGCGCGTGCAGCACATAAGGGTGGCCAAGATGGCGTCAGTGGCAAACACGTTGCCTTGGGTCTTGGCCAGCTAAACACATATGTAGATACACATATGTACACAACAACATTAGCCAAGTAATTTCCTTAGACTCAACTCAAATTTATGCAGCACAAATGACGACATCGAAATGAGTGGCAGCTGAGGCTCACGACGGTGTTCCCTCACCGGGATGCTCTGGACACAGCCTCAGGTTACTAAGGTCCTTTCGGGATTTTTAACTTGCATGTCCGTGTCCTTTCAGACAAGCGGCAGGCAGGTTTGCTTTACTTTGTATTTTCCTTAAACGTAAAGCGCTTTGTGTTGCACTCCTTTTTATGAAAAGCGCTTACAAATAAAGGTTAACTGGTTGATTGACATAAACGTCACCATCTTCAACTATATGAAAACAATGCTGTAGAAATGATTCCTTGAAACATGAAAGTTATTTAAATCGCTATACGAGTCACAATAATTCACCATTTTAGCAGTTTTTGGTCAACAAGGCTGCGCATCAAATGTCACGCTCTTAGTTAAGTTCCGTTTAGTTAAGTTAGAAAACTAGTTGGCTGCCTCGATCCCACATTCCCCCCTTTGGTTCCATCAGTAATGACAACATAGTCATGTAAAGATTAACTTCTACAACATTCCTCAGAATCAAAATGTGTGAAATGGCTGAATCCGTTTTAATAGGCGCCAGCACAACCACAACCCTAGTGAGGATAAGCGGTTCAGAAAATAGATCGATGGATGGAATTCTAAGACGTTTAAAATACCGGTAGGGTATCTTTTAAAGGCGGCTTTGATCAAATTTAAGTTCGCTCATTTACTCAATATGAATCCCAGGAGCGGATGAACATTTTAAGACACTGTGTAATAATATCAAATATGCAAATGTGATTTATTTTTCAAATGTATGAACATTGCAGAGTAAATATGAATTTACGTTCTTTAAAAAGTATTGCCTGTGTCATTTAACACATTAAAAGTGTGGATTTAAGTATAAACTTTGAATTTTTAGGGATAATTACGTTTTGCTTATATTTAAGACTTTTCCTTGACTAAATATGTGACTCTTTTTGAAGAAATTTTTAAACCGGTTTAACAAGTAAATCTAATTATTTTCATATAATGATTGCAGAGTATTTAAAAATGTGTCAAATTCCTTAAAAAGTGAAACTATAGCCACGTTTATTGTGTCTGTGTCCTTTTTCAGACCTGTGAAAGTGCGTATTTAAGGATAAACGTCTCATTTTTAAGGATTATCCATTTTGGAACATCACATTTAAGATTTGGAAGAAATTTGAAACTTTTTAAAGGCCATTTTAATCAAATTGAAGACCTCACTAAATGTGACCACCAGGAATGGACAGTATTATTAAGAAATTGTAATTATTAATATTTTTAGATCATTTCAAGAAATTTGAAGTACAGATATAAGGTTATTTTCATTGCATTTTTTTTTATTTCAGTTTGGAACCTTAAATGTAAAAAATTGAAGGCCTCTCACCTACAAAATATAAAGCGTAGGTGATATGCGAATAAATGTTTTTCCATTATTATAGGATGCATGAACTGCAGACTTTAGATACATTTGAATTCATTTCTCCTTTTCCTTCATTTTGAAACATCAAATAAAAACTTTTTAAATCGGCGGATACCCTGAAATTAAAGACGCTTGTAAAACGTACCTTGCGGATGACGGGGTCGTCTGTGGTGGTGACGGTGTGGAAGATCCTCTTGATGCTCTTCAGCTGCTTCTCGTTGCGTGTGGTGATGCGGTCAAAGGCTTTGTCGTAGTACTCCAAGGCGCCGCAGCACTCACTGGGGAGGACGCAGTGGAAATTGGTGCCGTTGGGCAGGGTGATGGAAAACCGGGGCTCGGGAGTGAAGTCGGCACCCTTACATGTCCACGGGGTCGGCCACCTCCATGTATCTCATCTTCATGAGTCTCGGGAAGTCCATCTCCTCCTTCACCTCCCAGTCGCTGCGCACCTCCACTGAAGAATCTCGCGGCTTCAGCTGAGCCTTGTGAGAAAAAAACCAACAAAAAAAAAAACAAAAAAACAAAAACAAAAAAAAATCCATTTGATGCTACGTCACTGATCAACTGAATTGAGTCTATCAAAAAAACTTCAATATAGTTTTATTAGAAGAGACTAATTGGATATTTCAGGTCATTCAGCTCATCGGCGTAGTAGTTTGCACTTTTTTTGTAATTCTTTTAATGTTACAAACCAATTACCAGTCAGAGACAAAGTATTAATAAAGCCTATTTCTTTGACATAACTAAAAAAAATAAAAACAAATAAAAAGTTCAAAATCCAAAATGTTCTATTAAAAGGTATTTCTTGAAGAGGAACAAAATTAATACATAAAAACAAAATCCAAGTATTTCTTTAACAAAGTTAATTTTAATCCAAACTATTTCTCACAATATTTAATGTAGCAAAAAAATCTAAAAATTGTAATCTAAAGTATTAAACAAATTAAGTAAAAAATGTTTTAGCATTTCTTAGAGTAAATTAAAAACACTTTTTTTTTGATAAAACTTATCAAAACAAAGTATTGCTTCAATATAAAATCTCTTTAAATAAAAACTGTAAACGTAAATAGTTTCAATAATTAAACATTTAATACAATTATCAGGAAAAAAGTATTTGTTTAACAAAATAAAAAAACAGTGTTTGTTGAATGAAATATCTAAAAAAGATAAAAACAGAAGAATCGGTTTCATGAAGTGTATAAAGTTGTTGCTCTGGTAAGAGAGTGAAACTCAAGTTGTAAATCAAAGTTGCCAAGCCAGGAGCATGTGTCCTCTGCAGTCAATATAAAGAAAATGGAGTGCAATCATAAAATGTAGTTGTACCTGAGACTTTTGGTCCCACTTCTGACGGACGCCAAACTGCTTCTGAAACTTCTTCTGCAGGCGCATACGATCCCTACAAATATAAAAAAATGTGAGAACCCAACACATATGACTTTTTTTTTTTTTTTTTTCTCTTTAATAATTATTCTCTCACCTCTCCTTTTGCTTGGCACTCTTGGGCAGCGTCTGCATATTGAATTGCGTCAGGTTCCTGCGGTCCTTGTCTCTGCGCAGGTTCCTCTGTCGGATCAAAACAGAAGATTCAGTCAGATAACGTGGGTTACGCTCTTATTACGAGCTACGTTGTGTACGGATATGGTTTCGCTGTTACCTGCGCAAACCTCATGCGGTTCCTCTGGTAGGCCGTCTTCTGCATCTTGGCCGTGTCCACAAGCTGGAAGCTGGTCTCGTCCTCCTCGTGAAAGTAAGCGTACTGACTGCCGCCGCCGAACTGAGAGGAGTACTTGTCTGTTGACAGCAAAATTTGGACACGGAGCTGTCATAATGCAGCATAGCAGGGCACCTCAGACTTCCTCCCAGCCAGCAGCAAAGGATTTAGGATTCTGTTCAGATCCTTTCAGTGTCATGACAGTTGTCTTTTATGGGCTGAAATATCTGCCAAGCCGGAACTGAATTTGAATCATTTATATTTTTATTTTAATTGCTAATTGCATTTAAAAAACAGAATTTGTAAAACGATTCGAATTTGTATTGTTTAATTTGAAACATTGCATTTAAAAGCTTAATCTGAATAGTATAATTTGAAATTGAATTATAGTTTGGAACTGAAGTCCAATAAACTTGAAAGTGAATGTATGATTATTTTATCCGCAATGAAAATTCAAATTGTATAATTATACATTCAGGTTGATCATTTCAGATTCAGTTCGACAAATTCAATTTCAAATTCGCTGTGACAGACACCCGGTACTGTAGGAATAGCAATCGATCGGCAATACACAGATCTCCTCTTCAGCCAATCGACGTCTTCGTTTTTGAGCATGTGACATAGAAACTCTACGGAAAGTCAAACCTTCAAACCAGCTACAGTATTTTAACCTTTATACCACCTTTCCCTAACCTTTGTGGAATGCAATATATGGTCAGAAAGAGATAAAAATGTGCTTCCTTTTTCTCTGTAGGACTCTCAGCCAGAATTACCGTAAAAAAAATAAAAAATAAAAAAAAAAAGAAGCGCTGTGTGATGTAGTGCTACGGTTAGCTTTTTGCATTAGCCATAACATGCTTGACACTTGGATTGATCATTTTACACATGAAACTATGAGAGTCCCAGGATGCACATGTCTGGAACCAATGAGTCCCAGCCCTGGAACAATGAGTCCCTGAAACTTATCATCACGGAATACAGATACAGTAATCCTACGCTATATCATGGTTCTTGCTTCGCGGTCCCGCTATATTGCAGACATTTATAATAGGTCTTACTCCATTTTTTTATACTGTTTTTACAATATTTTTGTTAAATAAAAAATAAATTAAGACACTCAGGCTCTATTAACCTAAATTGCACTTGAACAAATAAACATTTGGCACAGATCACAGCTTCTTTATACTCACGTGGGCAGCGACCGCGGTGCTGTCACTGCGACTATCCCGCGCGCAGTTTGCCTTTATACCCGAGCTTAACCCACGCGCGCTGTTTTGAAAATGTGCTGCGGATCTCTAAGTCAGGGGTGTGGCTACAGCTGGCATTGGCTAGGACACCACAGGATGGAGTTTCCTCTGCAATTTATGGCCAATTCCGGTGGCCGTTTTTACTTTACGGAACAAGGAAAATAGCAACAACAGTGGCGACCGTGAAACAGTGCCTGGTAGAACAAATGGACCGAGATGACCAGATGATGCGTTTAATTATATTGCAAAATCGATCGAGAAGGCAGCGCCGTAGGTGGCATGTGCGGCTGAGTACGTCATCACAGCATGTGACTACAACGGACCAATCACGAGAGATGATCTCTGTGGCATTCTGCGCGCAGCGACAATTTGTGTCGTGTGTGTCGAGCGTCGCACAGGGGCTGCATAGGGGCCGCGCAGCCCAATGCAGTCAGTCACGTGATGCAATGCGGGCGCTGTCACCCGCGCGGGAGTATAAAGAGGCCATAAGAGATTACACACATTAATGCCTAAAGAGGCAATATACAGCGAGGCTACTCGGCAGAAAAATGGCTGGAACTGTGGAATGTGTGGATGATTAGAATATATATTTCACGTTTACTGAGGCACCCACCCTCCCTCTGAGGGTCCTGACCTTCACTATCTCTGACTGGTTTAGAGACCATATGGGTTTCATGTGTCTGCTTTCAAATCACAGAGATTTTTTTTTTCTTCCTCAGATGATAGGGCGCACAGGTGGACCCCCCCCCCCCCCCTTTTTTTTTTGCAGCACCATTCAGAAATGAGGGCGTATATGTGACCAAATTAGTAGCCCTCTAGAGCCTTGTCTTGTCAAAAAAAATTCATATGCAGGATTTCAAGCACCACGCCAGAATACTTGAATCCCTAGCATCGCGTCCTCAGACACAGATTGATTTTATCTTATGCGTCCTTGCTCATTTTTGTCCGTCTCAGACGCAGAACGCGCATCAAACGAGATCCCTGCACGTGTAATCATACAGTAGATGGTTTTGCATGTTACCATCGTCTAGTAGACAGTGATTGATGCCTATATTGCAAAACGAGATCTGCAAGGTTTAATAGCTCTCTTCATTGGTCAAATTGTTTTCTTTTTTCCAACTTAATATGAATGTTTAACATTTTAGTTTGACTTCATTTCCAATTTTGAGGTTTAAAATGTTTAAAACCTCAATTCTAAGTCACTTACTGGTGTATCTTTTGTCCTGATAAGTTGCTCCGGTCCAGTCGGCGACCTAATAACCACAAGACGACCACAACATTGTGAGCGGATGCTGCCAAAAATGAGTGACAAATAGTTCTGTGTGACGTGAGAAGACCTTTCCCAGACGGTCTCCTTTGCTGAAGGGCTGGTAGGGCATGTCCTTGAACTTCTCCGGCACGGCGCAGGGACCCCATCCCGACGGGTTGTCCTGGATAACAGGAGCGTTGAACTTGGCCATGACCTGCTGATGGGATTCCAGGAGTTCAAATATTACATTTGGACAAGTCATAGAGTCTCAAGGCCCATACAGAAATGTTTCACAGGGTCTCAGGCTTTAATCAGCACTGTTGTCTCCAGCAGGGCACTCCAACAAAGAGGCACTGCTCAGTTTGCGCAGTGGGCTAGTCATCATGGACCCTTGGACGCCATATAAATGTCAGTACAGAGTACAAGCTCCTTGTCACTGGTGAAAAGCAGCAAGCTCGATGAGATGCAGAGAAAGATCTGCATTGCTATTGGCAGGGGTAGAAGTTAATAGCTGATCAGACGCTAACATCAACCTAAGGTAGAAAAAAAATGCCCAACTAAATAAAACTTCTTAATGGTAGTTTATTCATTTAGAATGTCAGTATCATGTATACCCGAGTCTAAAAACATTAAAATGGCACTAGAAAAGTAGTAACTGGTATTTTTAAAGATTTAGTGTTCTCAATCAAATCATTTGAAAGCCATTTATTTTTGGGGGTATCGTTGTAACATGATTTTGAAATTATATATAAAACATTTTTGGGGATCATAGTTAGGTGTACATTTGGGCCACTGAGAACTTGAGCGGGCTAACTCCATTTTTTTGTCATTTTAAAGGAGAGTGATTGCAGGTTTTATGGCTGCCACTATTGCAAGAATGGTTTAAGTCCAAACAAAACATCAAATCTGTTAATATTTCAAGTAAGATGATAAACAACATTCACCAATACTTTAATGCAGATGAACTGGCACCCAAACTAAAGTAAAAAATAATGGACTGCACCTTATAAAAATGACAAAAAAATGGAGTTAGCCCACTGGAGTTAGTGATTGTCACTGGTTCATTTATGGTTTAAACTATTAATACAGACACTTATTAACGTTATTTTTTTTGGGGCGGGGTCTATTATTTGCAAATATTCATGGACTTAGCCCCTAAGGTTTACTTTATTTCAGTAACTGAAACGTTTTTGTAATAATTCCGACAAAATGTTACATTTGCAGCCATTTTGTAGAGTTGAGCATCGAGCTACAATTATAAGTACAAATGTAGTTCATCGCTACCATTAGACATGAAAATAGCTGTCATTTAAACAGCGAGGACTAACTCACATTATTTATTGACACGATTAAAAGCGACCTGTCATTAATATATATATATATATATATTTTTTTTTTTCGACTGAGCGATAAGATTCAAATGTTACATTATGCGTCAAATGAAGGTATTTGAGATAAGGGACGAGCCACCACCGTGAGCTAATGTTGCTACCGCTACAAGGCCCGTCATCATGCGGGGTGGCCGCGCTGGATGCTTCGGTGAAGCTAACTGGCTAGCAGACTAGTAACACGGTGACAACTTTAGCTTAGTTTTCACAAAACACGCGACTCGTTTTCGCTACTCTTTACAAGCGTCGTCGTGTTCTTACCTCAGCCGACGTGAAACGGTAAAAAGGCCTTAATAGGACCGGTGCGCTATGGAAAAAAAAAAAAAAAAACCAGGGTAAAGCGCCGGCGTGATAGGAAGAGGCTAACTGCCGCAAAGTTGATTGTTGCTCATGTCGTAAAGTGTCGTAAGCGATCGTTCGAGTACAATTCTGCTAGCTACTCTTTTTTATTTTCTGTACAACTATTTGTTTATGTAAGACTATTGTGGGTAAAGTGTAAGTTACTATTTGTAAGTAATATGAATGTAAATGTTTTCTAATTGTGACGTGTAACTGGAGTTCCAAATTATGAACACCAGGGAGCAAGTAAATCCTTATTGTTCAACATAGAGGGAAAATAAGACCAAGGGTATTTAAACAATGAGACGCACTTTTTCGTTAAACGTTTATAATACTATATTATAATACTATATATATAATATATATTATAATACTATAATGTTTAGGAAAAATAAATTAGTCCATCTACCACCTGGAACATTCAGTTGTTTAATTGTGAAAAAGTCTCCCCAAACCGTCACAGCATTGAAACTGCACAATCAATAATTTAAAAACGAAAAAAAAAAAAAAGCTTCATCTTATTCCTCAGACACACACAAACACATTCACACCTCAGATTCAGCAGCGTTCAGCCCCAAAAATAGTGTTTAAATGTTTTGTTTTTTTTAAAAGTCCATTTGACAACACTTTTCCTTTACACAAAACCAGCAGGCCAATCAGAGGGCATCCTGAAGGGGTCCCATGTATACTTTTCCCAAATTATTTAGAATCTCAACAAAATAGGTCATGCATACACAACAACAAAATGATAAAAAACACATTTTTAACCCATTAATTAGTCAGGAACAACAACAACATACGCACATCTTTCTTTTCCTGCATGTCATCAGAGAGGATAAGCTCTTGTGGAATTCTTGGCAACGACGCAGAGCACAGTTTGAAAAACTTAAGTGGCACAAAAACATTCGTTCCATTGCTGCTCTAGTTTATATTCCACTTCATCCAGAGGCAGGAAATCAATCGGAGAGGATACAAAACAAGAAAAATGACTTAAAAGGTGTTTGCTTTATGTCAAGGGTAGAAGAAAGAACATAAAGTACATTGAATATCTCAAGATATGTTTTTCTTCCATTTTGTGTACTTATGACTTGTCCAGTTTTCAGAAAGCCACTGGTGGAAAAGCAGCAGCATGGGCTGGCAGGAAGGAAGGAAACGCATTCCCAACAACAGGAGTGTCACTCTAAACACAAAAATCCACCACACGCCGGCTACTTGTGCCAGGAACATTCTCAGTACGGGATTACAGCCTGAGGCTGCTCCACCAAAGCCAGTGCGGTGGGGGGGGGAGGAGAGAGAGAGAGGGGGGGAGGAGAGAGAGAGAGAGAGAGAGAAGAGAAAAAAAAAAGAAAAAAAAAAAAAGCATATTTTTGCCAGATTTGTTCGGAAATTTGATGTTACACTCCTTCACACAAACAACCGGGATTTCAGTTTGGAGATGAAATTGGACTAAGATTAACAAAAGATGGCAAGAAAACAGATCTCATGTGGCTTTTTTTCTGTTTCGTTACAGTAATTTGATCACTAAATCAGGCATGTTGAACTCCTTTTATGACGGTGACAATAATATAAAGTATGATCATATCACGGATACAAGCGGCGAAATGAGTGCTGGGTGTCGACAATTGCAAATGATCTTTTTTTTTGCTGACTTTTTTTCAACCTATCCTCTGCTAAAATGATATATCATTAGCAGTTTTTGTGCTCAGACCCAAGCAATAAAAGAACTAGCGCTGACATTTATAAAGTGGGTGCAACCTTCGGGATTCAACTCGACTTCGCTCCTTCAGTATTTCAACCGAGGCGTATTTACATAGTGGCCACCAATTGTCGCTCTTGAGCATCATGACTATAAGCGTGATTCATCACAAGAATGAAAATTTAAAAAAAAATTTTTTTTTTTAATAATAAATAATTCAAATGTAATTTGTGTTAAATTTCTATTCTTGTTATGGGTTACTGTGCATTCAATTACTGTTTAAAATCGCATTTGATTAAAAAAAATAATAATAAATTCGAGCCCCTTATTCCTGCTTTGTGTTCCCCACACAGTTGAAGATTTTTTGGGAACCTATCCTCTGTTATTCGGTTAAAAAATGTTTTTGTGCTCAGGTGCCAAGCAACTATGTTGAATGGAATTGTCGACCTTCAATTTGACAAAAAAGTACTTCGGCACCATCTTGTCACCAAGGAACTATTTTAAAGTTAAATAAGGAGCTTCGTTTAGACAAAAGTGGTCCTTTGGTGCCATCTTGGTGCAAAGGAAATATGTTGAAGTGAGTGGAGGAGTTTTATTTAGATAGAAGTAGTGCTTTGCCACCACCTTGTGGCATATATAATTATTACCCTTCAGTGGCGGAGGCATCCAGTACTTTGCAGGATTTCATTATTCGCGACAGGGCTCAGAGGTTCACTGTACAGGTATTTATATTTTTAACAAACTGAGTTTTGAATCAGAAGTCAATGAAAACAGGGACAACCAAATACAAATACTATTTTTCAATTTATGATAAGGAATTTGGTAGGGGCAAAAAAAAAATGTGTAAAATCTGTAAAAAAAAGTGATTACAAATTTGAAATCTTCATTAAGATTTCAGCCAAAATGAGAACAAATCCATCTCACGAACTAGACACACTTGATTTGCTTTAGTGGGCCACAAAAAATGGATCTGGCCCCGGAGAGCTTGAGTTTGACACATGGCCTAAATGGACAAAAAAAAGCTAAATAAAAGTGCTAGAACACTCATATGGTCTCTTTATGCTGCCGGTTATGACAAGAGATAGGACTAATGTGTTGCGAGGTCAGGTTGTTGCGGAAAAAACGGCGGCGAAAAAGAGAGCTGTGGAAGAGGGAAGATGAAAGTGCACCATAGAGCCACAGCACACTGATGAAGAAGAGAAGAATCCCTCCTGAGATCCAAGCGAGGAGCATCTATTATTCAGCAGCAATGAATCATGGCGTGGTGCACGTGGGAAGCAACCAGGCTGACATCAGAAGACTCGGGCTGTGTTCAGAATCATTCAGTCGTTCCCTAATCCCTCGTCAATACAGAAGATTTGGAGATATGGATTTTTATCTAGTGGACTATTTATTTGGTCAACTATATAGGCCACTTTTTAAAAAGTAGCATAAAAGTTCAAGACAACTTCAATGTTGTTCTTAAATCGACAAAAAAAAAAAAAAAAATCTAATTTCGACTAAGATCCGGTGCATTGTAATTGTGCAATAGCAATGACGTAATTAGGAGCGCACGTGAGCAATGTTCTAAAATGATTTTTTTACTTGACGGATAAATTGACTACATAGTCCATAAATCCATTTATATCAAAATCCGTGTGTAGTGATTAGGGAGTAGGGAATGAGTGAATGACTGATGTTGTTTTCTAGTGGCCTTTTTCGGTTGTTAACTACTTTTCGAGGTGCATTGTGTAATACAAAGAGGAGGATAACCTATACTTAATATACATTCACACAGCACTACAAAATGGCCAATGTAAGGCATTATACAGCAGATAGGGAGTGATTCCGTCACATTTATGATACTGCACGATGACACCTAACTGCAACGCTTCTCAGCAGGAATTCCCATGGGACTTGCGCAGTAAAATAGTCTCGCTTGCCAATTTTTCTCACGATTGCACCTGAATTATCTGCGGTGCTCTGGTCTGAAAATAGAACGCAACATGCAAAAAAAAATTAAAAATAAAAATAATAATAATAATAACTGTTAATTAAGATAAAAATAGAAAAAAAAAAAAAAGTTTAACTTGTGCTCATTAGGATTTTAGCTGTCCCACATTAACTGATATTGGAATTGTGGATGAGTGTAATATTAATATTCAACAAACGCATTATGACGCCCAGCGACACGCTTCTAAGCGAATCGGCTCCCCGATGAGGTTAAAAAAAAAAACATTGTAATAATAATTTCACGCGGCTGAAAGGCGTCTTCGCGCGACACACCTCAAATCCCTTACACTAGAATGACTCCCTGCCTTGAAGAGAACCTTTCCCACCCCCAACACGTGCTCATTTTAGCCAAATCTAGAGAAGGAAGTGTGCCACATGGGGCTAAAGGGAGGCAGGTGTTTGGGTCTAAAAAGGGGCCTCAGTGCAAGTAGTAGCAGTCGTAGTAGGCAAGTACAAAAAGAGTCCTTCACTCTTGTCAAGTTTGAAACAATTGTGAGGGACTTTAAATAGATGAGTCACTTTTCACGGCAACAAGTCATTGCAACTGGTAAAGTGGGTGGGTGGGGGGATGCACAGAAAAGAGAGGAAATATAAGCTTGGTGCATCCAATCGTTCCAATTTCAGACAAGCGAAAAACTCTGCTAGTCACAGGTCAGGACCAGGAACAAGTCAGGACGAGTTGTGTTAGCTTCACATGCAAGATGGCGAATTCCTGACATACGAAGGCCAGTAAAAAAGAGGCGCTCGGGTGTGAGGCATGTATGAGTGTGTAAGAAGTGTATGTGTGTTTGAAGCGCGTGTATAAATAGTGTGAGAGGAATGTGAGTGTGTGTGTGTGTGTGTGTGTTAGGAGTGTATGAGTGTGTGAGGAGAGTAAACGGGTGTGTGTGACAAGTGTGTGAGAGGTGTATGAATTGTGTGTGGGCATGAGTGCGTGTGTGTGAGTGTATGAGTGTGTGTTACGAGAGTGTGCGAGGAGGTTCTGAGATGTGTGTGTGCGTGAGGAGTGGGGCTGGGCGAGTACCGATACCGGCCACATTGCAAGGTATCGGGTACTCGTGAAGGCTGCCATGATATATGATATTTAAGGCAAAAGAAAATGACATGGAGTAAGTCCTCCTCGCCAGTAGTTGGCGCTACACTGCTGCGGTTAGACACATGGGCGAAGCATCACATGCGTCAGAAAGAAAGAAAGGTCTTTGTCCACAATTATATGCCATTGTGTTAATTGAAATTTTATATGTAAAAAGTACTAGTGGTATCAGTACTCGGTATCTGTGAGTACTCCAGAGCGAATACTCCTACTGGTATGGTCTGAGAAAAGTGAGAATGAAAACCCCGAGAGAGGAGTGTGTGGCAAGTATTGAAAGTGCTTGTGAGTAAATATGTGAGCAAGTGTGTGTGAGGAGCGTGTGAGTGCTTGCCACCAGTCCAAAGAGCTTTGCGAATGTGCTTGTGTGTGTTTGAGGCCATTTTACAATGTACAACCACTTGTAGCTTATTGAGCTTTAGAAAGCGGAGAAGAAGACTGAAGACAAAAATAGAAACACCCGATGAGTGTCTCTGTCTGTACAAGTGAAGAAAAATCCTTGTTTATCGCTCACGTGAGTCGTAGCGGATAGTAGCAGTGGGACACTCAAAAATGTTGGACCAATTCTCCCGGGAGGGCGCCGTAGCCAGCGCGTAAGGTTGCCATCCCGGGCCGTCAGCAATCCCGCTCGCCGTCATTCCAGCTCGGCGGCCTGTCGGGTTTGGGGGGTGCGCCGGGAAAATGGCAGTTAGGAGATCTTGCAGTTGCTCCGCGTGCAGTTCTGCGGGGGGCTCTGCGGGGGACGGATGGACTTGGAGCGCTTCAGGCTGTTGCCCTTAGAGCCGCCGGCTGCGTTGGCCAGCGAGTACGAGCGTCCGTGCATCATGACGGCGTTCATGCCGTTGGCCATGGAGAAGGACTTGAGGTGTGACTTGATGGCCACAGGCAGCGGCAGCTTGTCAATAAGGTGGACCGGTGTGCACGACACGATGGCCCGGCAGCACAGGTCCTGGAGGCTGAAGACTGAACACCCAAAACAATTAAAACATGAAAACTAGAATTGGAAAAGAAAAAAAAAAAACATTTACATTCACTGAAATAAAAATAAGTGAGACTTGAAACTGAAATTTCAATGTCTGTTTACAAAACGAATTACAGTGGTGCCTTGACTTGCCGTGACCAATGCTAATTGCACTCCGACGTCAAATCAATTTTCCCCGACTGCTGTTCAACCTACTACTTACTAACTAGCACTGTATTTTATAACAACACAATAAAAGAGAATGTAAGATATAATCTGATAAGTGTAAAGTGTAAACACTCTCGGTACTGTAGTATTCGTGTGTCAGACGTGCCTTTAAAGGACGGCACCAAAAGAAGAACCGTGCTTTCATTAACAAAATCATCTTCAAGCATGACAATGGGCCATCTCAAAGAAATTCAAGCAAAAAATACAAACAAACTCAAATTTATTGGATGTAATAATTGTGAAGCGGCTATCAAATAAGGTGTCCTACATCAAAATGTAACTTGACTTATGTTTTTGATTGAAATAGCTTTTGATTGGAGTAAATATGACCCCCTGATGCTGCAAATTCAACAAATTACTATTTTCAGTTCTTTAAAACCTGTCAAATGTCTTGAAATTCTGTTGTGCGTAATAATTTGGAAAAGTGCAATTTAAGGTTGTTTTTTTTTTTAATTCAATTAATTTGTTTATCATTACATTGCATACATAACTTGGAAATCTTGTAAATTGGGGCACTTGTACATCAAGGTACTATTGTAGTAGAAAAGTATTGCAATACTTCACTGAGTTATGAGCTATGGCTTGATCGATTTTTTGCATTGCTGGTGTTTTTTTGTTGTTGGCTGGAACGGATTAATGGCATTTTAATTTCCAATATGGAAAATTGATTTGATACACGAGTAAATTTACTCACATGCTTGGTCAGGAAACAAATTCAACTCCTAAGTCAAGGTGCCATTGTATTATTTGAAATGACTAAAAATTTTTCATGTTTGTCATCAATTATTCCACTGCTTTTACTCATGTTTTAGCTTGTTACCATGGTGCTGTTTCCTTACCGGTATCGACTACAAGTATAATATCAACGAAGTCTACTTGGGACCTACCTCGGTTGGGTTTCCAGAACTTCTCCATGCCGTGCCGCATCAGCACGATGCGCGACAGCTCCGTGAAGGACTCAATTACGTTGAAGTTGCACAGCGGGCTCACCTCGAAGAAGGTCATGCCGTTCTTCTCGGCGTAGGCCCGTGCCTGCTCAGTGGGCACCTGCCGCTTGAAGGCCAGGTGCAGACGGTTGCCCACCAGGATGCGGGGCACGCCGGGTGCGTGCTGGCCAAGGGAAAGACAGACGGCACACATCATGTACATTTAAAGCTATATTCCACAACTTTTTTTTGGTAAAAAAAAAATACAAAAATAAAGTCATTTTCATAAAGGCACTACTCGAGGAGAAGTATGTTCACGTACTTTTAATACAATACGGCTCGCAAGCAGGCAACAAAACGTTATGTAGCCTAGCAAGCTAGTGCTAGCACTAATGGTTGTGCGTAAACATCCTGCCGTTCTGTCGAATCATGCGCTAAAGTGCCGGTGTGGGTGAAGTCATTTCATTACAATAAAGTATTTTAATAACAGTAAGTTAGCACCCATTATTTCTGTCTCCAAATTGTCCACTGGTGTGAATGCGAGTGTGAACGTTTGTTTGTCTATATGTGCCCTGCGATTGGCTGGCGACCATTCCAGGTGTACCCCGCCTCTCGCCCAGAATCAGCTGGGATAGTCTCCAGCTCGCGCGGGACCCTGTGACAATAAACGCTATGGAAAACGGATGAATGAATGAGACAGCTGATTGCAATGATTAAGAGAGTCCTTATGGTGTATTTCACCACATCGCAGTGTGATCAATAAATCGCCACTGGACTCACTCACTTCATCAATCTCTCGGATCCACCTGTCAATACCGTCAAAGGACCAGCGGTTGGTGATGTCATACACCAGCAGGATACCCTGCACACAAGGCAGAATAATGTAAAACGGCAATCTAGTAGAATACCATGAAAGACTTCAGTCCGTCATGTGTGCACTCCTCACCTGAGCGCCGCGGGAGTACGAGCGGAAAATGGTGCAGAACCGCCCCTGTCCTGACGTGTCCCTAAAGACAAGAAGAAGGAGAAGAATTCAGGACAACAAGTGGAAATGCATGAAAAGAAGATTTGTCACGCTACCAGGGGGTGGTCAACCTTTGGGCCATATACAGACCAATAAAGAGTCAAGAAGTTCAAGGAAAACTATGATTTCGGACTCTCCCTGACGGCAACAGATAGGGTGCATCTAAAACAAATTATTGAATACTCTAGGAGACTTCATTGTATTTCAGCTTTGAAATTCCAGAAGTAAAACACATCAAATATACAGGTTCATTCAATGCAAGCCCAACTCCAGCCTAATTTCCGGAATTAAAATCTTTTTGACTCTTTCTTCTGTAACATTGGAATTTCTTGGAGATGGTAAAATCTGGGTTTTTGTCAGCTGTAAGCTAAAATGATCATTAATGACAAACAAAATCATAAAACACTTCACTCTGTGTAGTGAATCTCCACATGAGTTTTTGAAATGAACTCCAGGAACACATTAAGTTTTCAAATTCTAATTTATTGAGCTGCACCTGTAGACAGACCGCCTTAAAGAATCACTGCCTTAAAGGACTTCATTTCAACTGCTGATAAACTGCTTCAAGACCACCCAGGGACCTTTGCAGTTGATACTGCTCTGCTGTTGCGTGTAACGCACACCCAAAGCGACTTGATACAAGACACCCAAACATCGCAATAGATGCAAGTCATCCGCAGTCACAGTGAACAGATTCCCTGCCACAAATTGTCACGAATATTTACAAGAATTCGATCTGCATGCTTATAAATCGCAATTTGGTGTGCTTGTGTAATCGGAGCATTACTGTAGCTGCGCTGAAAGAATTCTGGAGGAACACTTCTCCTGGGGAAACACACCTCAGAGTGAGTTAGAGGAGTGTGAGTCACGAAACGGTGGGAGATCAGTCAGAAAAGTGCGGAGCCAAGTGTGATGCAGCATAAATACAAACGATTCCGTGGGGACCAGCCGGCTCTGCTTCTTGGCTGCCCCGCTTTTTACCAAATACGTTTGAGAAACACACGGAACAACACACAGGAGGCAAGAACAGCAGCATAAGCGCTGATGTAAGCCCTTTCAGACAGGCCTTTTCCCAGCTCACTGTCCTGTGTGGGATGGGGAGGTAGAAGTTGATCGGCTTCAAATTTAGTACAAGATGTGTAACTGGCTGTGTGTAAGGCAGGGGTGGGCAAGCTTTTTTTTTACATTTTACATTTGATTTTTAAAAACAAACATAACGGCCACGTTGCTTGTAGGTGAGTTTAAAAAAATAAAAAAAAAATAAAAAAATTGAAAAATGTGTATGTAAAAAAATAAAAAATAAATAATAACAAAAAAAAACTGTAGGGATGCCCTAATCACATTTTTTGCACCAGAGTCCAAGTCACTTGATTTTGAGGATCTGCCGATACGGAGCCCCGATCCAATACCTCGGTAATGCATTAAGAAGATTGGTCAGCCCTGATTATCAATCACGACAACTCTAAAAATAAGTTTAAAAAATTATGTTAAATACATATTCTTATTCTACATAGTTTTGTATTATTTTATAATAATGTATTTTCATTTTTTAATTACTTTTCATTATCAACCAGTAATTTAATTCATCTATATAATACATCTAAATGAAAGTGTGTGTTTAAAGCAATTGTCACTGCGCCACAGACTGGCGATGGCATTGTCACGCATCTAATTATCTGAATGCACAACACCACAACGGCTTCCAGTTGTGTCTGCAAGAGACACAAAAAAAACCCTACAAATCCGTGGTTGTAGAAGACCGCAATGCATCCTGATTATTTTTAATGAGACTCAAAAAGTTAAGATTGTTCTTCATCTGCATCTAAAATAACTAAGAAAGTTGGTTCGATGTACTCACCAAAGCTCCAGCTTCACCCTCCTGCCATCCAGAAGAATGGTGGTGGTCTTATAGTCGATGCCTGGAAGAAGAAGAAGAGGAATTAGAATGGAACTGTTAATTTACCCACAATGCACTACGGAGGACTACAATTCACAGGTGGATTTTGGAAATTAGAGCCTGATGGTTTGAAATACTAGTAAATTGAGTTACGAGCGTGATCACGGAACAAACTAAACTCATAAGTCAAGGTACCACTGTATTTCAATTGTCCTCGGAGTTGTTCGTTTATCGGCCAACACAAAAAAACAGTCTGACTACACCTGCCGCTTCGTGCCGGGACATGTTCCCCTGCCGGAACCGGTTCGTGTATTTTTTAATTATTATTATTATTATTTTTTTTTTTATAAATATGGTCGGCCAGAAAAGTCCCAAGGCTAAACACCTGAATCGCAGGTTGATGACTGTTATACTACCTTCAACTCAGTTTCAGGTTTCATTGTGAGCGAGAGTGAAAGCCACCCAGAACGGCTGCTAACGTCAACAAAATGTCCAGTTTGATTTCGGTCTAATAATTTGATGACTGGCGTGTAATCATCACTGATAGGTGTGGAACCACAAGTGGCAGGGAAAGTTGAGTACAGGGGGTCCTTGGTTTGTGACAAAGGTCAATTCCCATGGCAGTGACGTAACCAGAAAAGTCATTGTTACAGTAGTAGTCCACGGCATATGCGTGGTTCACTATACACAAATTCAATTATTGGTCTTTTTTAATGTGGAACCTATCCCCAGCAATTGTATTTGCATTAATACAATTGCTGGGGAATTGCCTATCCCCAGCAATCTGTATTTGTGTCTCCCTCGCTCCAATCGGAATATGGTTCACATATTTTTCGTTTCTTCCAACACTAATTTCATGAACTGCAATTCCTGTAGTTCCGCATTTGGACTACACGTAATGGAGGAGGAGAGGCGGGAGTTAGCGGCCGCTTGCTAATATCAACATCATCAACATCGTGCAATCTTTCGAGCTATTAAAGTGCCGAGCTGCTTCCATTGCGGAGTTGGAGAGAGTGCTTTCTGGGATGATCAATGGCTCTTAAGATCTCGACGGTCGATGCTTCTATTCTGGGAGAGGAGAGAAGAGGACTCGCTCGAGGAGAAGACGAATGCGTCGAGCAAGTATGGCCTCCAAAGCATCTGTGAAACTTACATTGTGGGTAATTTAGAGGATATATTGCCGCATTGATTACAACTCGGAAGGAAGCATACGTTCCTGCCATATCAGAGGATACACCATATAGTGCTTATTTTTGTCCACTGGTTGGCGATATAGTAGGATCATTACATACGACACATTTTAAAGGTAGTAATATAGATGTCAATGACTCATTGCATTGTTCAGATGAAGCATCGGCATTGGGATGGATGTAGACAGATGGCTGATAGACAGATGGCTGGATTGATAGAAATACAGATGATGGATGGATAGACAGACAATGGATGGATGCATGGATGGGTAGACTGATGGATGGATAGCTAGATGAATGGGCAGATGATAAATGGATGGACGGACAGACAGAAGGATGGATGGATGGATGTTTAGATGAAAGGATGATGGATGATAATGAGATGGGCAGATAGGCGAATGGATGGATGGATAGATAGAAGTATGATAGACAGATAGATAGATAGATAGATAGATAGATAGATAGATAGATAGATAGATAGATAGATAGATAGATAGATAGATAGATAGATAGATAGATAGATAGATAGATAGATAGATAGATAGATAGATAGATAGATAGACAAATAGATGGATAGAAAGACAGATGGAAGGATGGATCGATGGGTGGATTATGGATAGATAGACATATGACAGATGGATCGATAATGTTGAAAGACAGATGGATGGATAGATAAATGAATGGAAGGATGGGTATACAGACAGATTGATAGACAGACAGATGGATGGCGAGGCAGATGATATGGACTGGTATGGGACCAGGAGGGTGTGGGTGTCGGACCGGGTTTCAGCACGTCTGTGGGGGGGTGGCATTGGGTCCCTGCGGCCCCCACCGGGTGCCCGGTTGTCAGGGCGCCTCGGTGGGGCCCACGGAGCGCCCTGGTTTAGGGTGTGTGGGGCGTGTCCCGTCCACGGGCTGCTCTCGGGTGGACCCCTGGGCCCGTTCCCGTTCGACTGATCGACTCCGATTCTCAATAAACTTCAATTATAATACTAAGAAACCACAGCGGAATCTTAAAAACTCCACTGTGACACAGTAAAACTGTTCTGGCATAAAAGGGATGCAGATCTTCTATTCTGCTTGACGAGAGGCAGATGATGGATGGATAGATATTTTCAAGGCCGCCATTTAATACATACATAGTATTGTAATAGAAAACATTTTCTTTAAGTACCACTATTTGTTTGTGGACAAATGACATATATACTATCGGCTACAAACAAAAACTAAACGTGGAGTACATGCTTTTAAAGATGACATATTGTTCATTATCATGATAAAAATGTATTTTATACAAATAACGGCCTAGCCCTCGTAAATGCACGACTCCGAACAACCGCACGGTGCTGCCTGCAGTTGAGTAAACAAATTCTTCCAGCCTCTGTGTGGGGAGGAAAACAAGTAACTATTTCATCACACGGATGACGTAACTCTGACAACAACACAAAAATTGGTCCCTCGAAATACACTGAGAACACCAACACGACACATGCGCACACGCACACAACGCAAACACAATCGAGGGCTGCTTGCCTAAAAAAAGAGCTGGAGGACATTCTCATCCAATCACAATCTTCTTCTTCTTCTGTCCAGATTTCCTGCCGTTTAAATATTTACTTTGGTCACACAATGTTCTTGTTTTTGTTGCTTTTAGCCAGAAGGAAGTGGACCAACAACTGACTTTTCCTCATGTTTTGACTTAGTTAGGTTCCATCCACTCTTCACTATGCTAAATACATTATATTAGTGTTTCAGTTACGAGATAACACACACCACCTGAAGTAGGCGCGGTAAACTATCGAGGGAAGCGTAATTCAGAGCGGTAAATCCAACGCAGCAAGGAAGGTTTGTCATTTACGAATAAATTGCAAAATAAAAAACACAGCATAACAACAAAGGAAAACAGTTAACAAATGCAAAATTCAAGCTCGACTTCACGCAAGAACATCTTGCTAAACGTCAGTTCAGTGAGCGCCAACGGGTGTCTTTTTCTTTGTCTTATTTTAAGCTATGTTTATTGTAAAAGAAAAAAACAGCCTCAACAAGGGATGCTACACTGTTGTATTGTTTTAACCACTTACTATTAAGAGTTCTGACTGTAATATTTACACTAGTATGACAATTCATAATGTTGAAAAATGAGAACGCAAAGGAGCTTCGCACTACAACTTACTCATTAACATTAAGACTGAGACCATGTCAACACAGAAACACATTTGTGCGGCCTGGATTTTTGTGGAGCTTTTGCTGGAAAAGACCATCATGCTCGGGAGTTTTTGCCGGACGAATGCAACACGAGTAATCCACCGTTGTTATTGTTACGCTGTGTTCGCACGGTCACGCGATATCTGGCACCACCGTGTCGTCGTTTCAGGAAATATGCAAAACCAAATTTATACCATGTACAGTACCAAATCTGCAGTTTAAGGATTTAGAAAAAAATACATGTTAGTAGTTAAAAAAAAAAAAAAAAAGGTTTTTCTTTTTAGTAATAGTGGGGGGGGGGGGCGATTATTATTCAATTATTCAATCAATAATCAATAGAACAATTGATTCTAAAAAGATTCTGTAGTGACAGCCCTCCAAACAAACCACCTTCACATGAGCTCAGCAATATTATTAGCTAGCATACCAGCCTAAATAGGCACAAACTGACCTGAAATCACATGTTTAAACGAATATGCGAATTAGCATTTTACACAAATCATTAAATTCACCTTTTGACATTTTCACACAATAATACATGCTTGGCAACGTAGACTACACTGGCTATGAGCAGCTGCATTGCGGGAGAAGCAAAAACATTTTCAGTTATGCTATACATGTACTGTACATGAGGTGCATTCGAGGATTGCCAAAAAAACAGGACAACCCAAATGCAGACATAACAAGCACCAAAACTGAAATAAACCTAACAATAACACCAATAGTCCACCGGTGGCGCCAAAGTAATACTTTGATAGCTTTGGTTTGAGCACAAAAACAGCAAATAGATGTGTTAAATAACGCAGGATAGTTCTCACCCACAAAACAAAACAACAACAACAACAAAAAGAAAATAGGCCAATTTGTGAATACCGAACAATGAATATGGGGTACACAGTACGAGAGCTGCAGCCAATATTTTGAGAATTGATTAATCTACGGATTATCCCATCAGTTATTAACAACAAAAGGTGTATCCACGTCGTGACCTCCCCATCCTCACGCCCCACACAGCATGTGACCCTCCAGCACTCAACCGATCGGAAGTCGCATAGCCGTGTTTTGAGTTAGAGCCCATAAAGCATTGACTACGTGACAAAGATCGATATGCAGATGTGATTCAAAAGCCAGAAAAATAAGTAAAGCTCACTTCCCAGTGGGAATTCACGTGAATTTCTTACCTAACGCCTCGGAAAAAAATGCTTTTATCGAGAGGGTACAGCGAAATCTCGATGAGAAAAGCCCGACAACAACGAGAAATCGACGACACTTATCGGCTGCTGCCACGCACATGACAAGGAAAAAACCCTTATCATTTCTGGTATCAATAGAAAGCTTGGGGTTCTCTGCAGCCGTGGTTTTAATTTAAATGTACGTCATTACGTGTATGAACCGACAAGAGGCTGTAAATACAGTAACCTCGTTGTGTAAAGTAAACATCCTTGTTGCTAGGCTAAAGCTGAAACACCGCTTCCAATCTGTAAACGGACATATCTTCACCAAATGTTACCCGATTACCACAATCTATATAATGCCTTTAATGCCTTTTCAGAAAGCAATCATGTAAAAACCCGTACAAATGACTGCTTAAAAATCAGCGATAAAGCGGGCGTGCAAAAGGTGAACAATAATAATATAGCGGAGGTTGACTGTAATGTTTAAAGTTAGGAGGGACTCACCGCTGCTGTACGCGTAGGGAGACTCGGCTGAGCCGTCCTGCAGGCTGTCCAGGATCTCGCCCTTGCCCACAGTCGCTGTCGCCCACCAGGAGGAACTTGAGCAGGTAGTCGTAGCTTTTCACCGGGCTGCCCTGGCTGCCCATGGCCTCTCACATGAGCCCTGGAGAGTGCATAAAAGATGAGGGCATCATAATAAAGATTGATTGATAAAGGTTTATGGTGGCCGGAATGTGCTGACTTTCACACCTATGTGTCATCTGCAAATAAATGCACAACTGGACTAACAACAATTCACCAGTGGGGTGTGGGCTTGATGTAAAAAAAAGAAATATAATTAATTGTCTAACATCATACAACCCCAATTCCAATGAAGTTGGGACGTTGTGTTAGACATAAATAAAAACAGAATCCAATGATTTGCAAATCATGTTCGACCTATAGTTCATTGAATAGTTCCCAAACGTTGATTGAATGTTGTTAAAAGAAAAGGCGATGTAACAGAGTGGTAAACATGAAACTGCCCCGGCTTTTTTGGAAGGCTAATATCAAGTTTAGGGTAGAGATGCAACAATTTATCAGTTAATCGCCAACTAATCGATTATCAAATTAATCAACAACTATTTTGATAATCGATTAAACATTTAGTGACCTTGTTTTACTTAAAGTTGTCCAAATTCTCTGATTTCAGCCTCTCAACATGAAATATTCTCTGATTTCTGTAATCCCCCATAAAATTAGACTGATTATCTTTGTTTAATCAAAATAAGACATTTGGAAACATCTGCTTTTACTTTGGAAAAGAATGATCAAAATGCTTATTTTCTGACATGTTATGGACCGTAATAGAATCGTAATGGCGCTCAACATGAAATATATATATATATATATATTTTTTTTTAGGTAAAAACAATATAAGTAAAAGCAATATGTTTTGGAATCCTATTGGAAGTTGAGTGAATGTCGTGGTTTTTTTACATCCTCAATTATAAGACACTATTATAAGTTGTTTCACAGTAGTTACGCTGCATAATTACATTGTATTTCTTTTCTTAATTCTTTACTGTGCCGCTTTTTTTTTTAAACCTTAAGTTTGAAATACACAATTGAATTGAACTGAATAAGCTTTTGTCCCTTTAAAAAAAAAAAAAAAAAAAAAAAAGAAGAGCAAAATAAACAGCGCCTGGGCTCTAATACAGACAAAGTAACATGAATTTGGAAGGCTGTCATGATGATTATCGTCAGTTACATAAACGTAATTTCTATTTAAACGATACCACGATACTTTGGGCTTACTGGAGCATTTAGTGAAACGAATAATTAATTGATAAGAATTTAAGAAAAAAAAAGTTAGGCTAAAGTTAGTGAGTTGTTTCCTTTAAACAGTCACCCATTATTAGATTATTGTCTGTTACAAAACCACAACAAATTGATTTGGGTGGTCTTGAGTGTTTGAAAATCAATATTAATACAAGTTTGCCTTTTTATTGTCTTTACAAATGAGTAAGGGAAGATATTTGCCTAAACCCTCTGGGAACTAAACAAGGGAACAACAACATGCACCCCCTCAACCCGCCACACAAGCTAACAGGCTAACTATCGTTCTCACTTAAGACTCTCGCTAACGTCAACGAGAAGGCACCACAAAATAAAAATAAAAAGTATTTAAAGACACCTTCGCTGTTCACATTCATGCCGGGTTACGCGAGTGACTCAGCGGTTTAAAATAAAAACACCCCGGTGTTAGCCGATAGCCCCCTGATGCTAACCTGGTGAGCTCCACTCCCAGCGACGTCTGCGTGATTTGAGGCCGTCCTCGTCGTCCTCTCGCGCGGGTACGAAGATTACTGAAACGTCCGTCCGTCACATCCAAGGAACGCTGCTATGCGCGAGGACTGGTGGGGTGGAGGGAGCACCACGGCGGGGAAATTTATACTTCCACTTAAAATCTGTGCGCGTCCTCCGTCGTGTCAGTCCGTAACGTCCATGTTTCTCCATTCCACCGAGCCATGGTTCAAGCCGAGAACAGTGAGGCATCTGCGGATGCTTGACAGATCGCTGCTGGGCTACTCTGTCCAGCTTTGAGTACCCGCCTCCGCACTCGCATGATTGGTTTATGCCTTCAAAAAAAGGCGTAGAGGGCGGTCTCCATTGGTCAGGTGAAGCGGTCAATCAAACTCCCCTTGTCAACAACACGCAGATGGTGCTGGAAAACAACAAATACGATCAAATATTGCCACCAAACACAGACAGAAGAAATACTAACTGCATGGATTATTGAAAAAAAATACATTTTTTAGTTATTTTGAATTTTTAATCAGATCGCTGCTGAGCGCCCTTTTGCGCTCCCGCCTTCCAACTTTAAGTCCCGCCTTCTCACTCGCATGGTTGGCTTCTTTGATAATAAAGGCGGAGCAACCATTGGTCGAGCCCAGTTGACAATTAAAAGTACCGTCAACAACACGCAGACGTTACGGAAAAACAACAAAGAGGGTGAAATTGTCATACTAAACAAAGACAGGAGCAATACTCACGACAAGTATTATAAAAAAATATATATTTTACTAATTTTATCATTTTAATCAGATTGCTGTTCAGCAGGCTCCTCTCGCAATCCAGCCAACCAACTCCTAGCCCCGCCTTTACACTCGTGTGATTGGTCGCAACGTTCACCAAGGCGGAAGCACGGGACGGCATTCGTCGATAAGCGTTGTCAATCAAGCCTCCCCCCCCCGCCCCTCTCCCCCCTCAGTCAACAACAGGCAGATGGTGCTTGGAAACAAGATGATCAAATGACATCACACTAAACAAAGAGAGAAACAATACTCACGCGACGAGTTAAGAAAACAGTTACTGTAGTCGTGTTAACATTTTAATCACGCCAAAAAGCATCATTTCTTTGTGCTAGTGTGTCATTGTGAGCACTTGACAGGCTTAAAACTACACTAATAATTGGTTAAATCAGATTATCACCGATAGCATAGGATTTGGCAGTTTAAGAGACACATTTGAAAAGGCAAGACATCAGGGATTCAATCATATTTGGATGACGTGTTTAATGGCAAAGGCTCAAGATAAGCACATCAAAGAAAAATCAGTAATAATGAGTACAAGTCAGTCACCAATAAGACTAATTGCACTAAAAATAACATTATTCGAGGCACATGACAAGAATACAACCTAACACATGATTTAAATTATTATATCAAAGAAAATCACAGCTTGTCCAGTTTGTTTCATTTGCTCTAAACTAACACAAAGACATTGATTTACAATAATAAAACTATAGAAAAGTCAGATAATATGATTAGAGATTGACCTCATGGTGGCTAATATTAGCTCTTTTTAACAACCTTTAAAATAGACAGCAAATTATTTTTGGGGAGTTAAGTGCATCAGCAATTTAGTTCTTTATAATATTCATGTGATTTTTTTTCCAGTATTATTGCAGTTTAGTATAAACAGTAGTCATACATTAAATTACCTGCAACAATTGCAGCATTAACAAAAATATCAAACTTAAAAGGTGAATAAATAACATCAGAAAAGGGTTAACTTCTTTTCAAAGGGCGTCATACATCTTTAACGCAGAAAACATTTCAGCATTAGGAGGTCAGTGCGGAGTATTTATGCTTCATATTTCATTAGAAGCGAGTGTCGCTGGTCACGCGATTGGTCCCTTTCCAAGTCATTAACTGCTAACTGGATAACTGCTAACTGGTCGCTGTAGTGAGTGGGCAGCATCTTGGTACGGCTACCACTTTTGTTTTCCATGTCCTCTCTCTCTCTCGCCGCCGTCCGTCTGTTTCCATTCCATGACTTATTCATTTCATGTTCTTCCTTCCTCCTGCTCAGCCAGTCACTCGGCCTTGGCGGCGTGGCCCTTGGCGCTCTTGTACGTCCATGGGTAGATGAGCTCTCCGACAAAGAGCTTCTTGACCAGGGCGCCCCACGAGTCTTTGGGGTAGCAGCTGTAGGTGGGCGTGCGGTACGTGTGAACCACCGCACTGCTCTTCAGCGGGTTAATCTGCCAACAAAAATGACATTGGAACGGGGTAATTGCTATTATTTGTTAGTGAGCAAGTTTATACTGTGTATACTAAGTCATTTATTTGCATTACACTTGGTCTGTTTAATGAATCCATAATAAAGCCCTGCATAAACAATATTCATTAAAACTGTTACTTCATGAAAGAATACACTATGCCTTTCCAAAATTAGAATTGTTTTGTCTAAATTAGTGAATTGAATTAATGAATACACAAATAACCTCCTTTTTTGAAATGAAAATTTCGATGAATTCACTAATTCAAAATAAATCCTTAACATTATTAACACAATGTTTTTGTAAATGTACCAAAAAATGACATGCATAATTAAAATTCTATTCTTAATATTAATATTTTATATAATATTGGCCGGCAATATACAAATCAACAATAATGGTCAGGTTTAGAAAAAACTGCTATTTGGTATGTATGTAAAAAAGAAAATAACGTGAGGTCTCACCTCCATGAGCAAGTGAAGAGCAGATCCCGGCTCTTCACTGAGCACCCTGAACCTCACACCCTCTGACCAGCAGGTGGCGTCCATCGCACGCGCACACGCACACGCACACGCACAAAACAACAACGGAAAAAAGAATTATTTTGTTATTACGCTGATGACGCTAACAATGTCGGACGTTGGCGAACCTGCGAGTCTGTACGGACGACACACGCGAAGTCCGATGGCAAAGAGCGGAAAGGAGTTGATGAAATCTACACTGAGGTGGATGATGCCCTGGAACAGCACGATCACAAGACGCAACTGTACAACACACACACACACACACACACACAGAATTTACTGTTGTCCATCTATATAGTACATTTGTGTCAAATTTCATAGAAATCAGTCGGAATGTGACTTTGAGAGAGGCCTGGAAATTGCCCCTTCAAAGCAAAATGGCTCACTTCCTGTGTCTCTTCGGGCTGGCTTTCTGAGACTTTTTTGTGGGTCTACCCGTGAGTCGAACAAATATCATGTTGTCAAGTGGAAATGGCATTGAGGGATGAATTCCATTAAAAAAAAAAGGATCGTGGCAACTTTGAACCTGTGATGGTCGCTTTAAACCAAAATGGCCGACTTCCTGTGTCTTTTCACCGATGGCTTCTTAAGACTTTTTTGTTGTTCTTGATTGACATGTTTTTGTTGTTGTTATTGATTGACATGTCTACCAAAATTTCACGTTGCTAAATTTAACTGGTTTTGGGGGCTGAAAAAAAAAATAATAATAATAAAATCTGGGGAGGAGTATAGTTGCACTTTAAACCAAAATGGGTGACTTTTTTTTTTATTATTATTTTTTTTTTTACCAGTGTGAAGACCAAGTAGTAGAGTGCTGTGGTGGGCAGCAGGAAGAGCAGGATGGTAAACAGCAGCGTACCAATGAAGAGCTACAATCACACGAATAACGTTCATATTGTGCTTGTGTAATATTAAACATGAATATGCTTCTAACAATAAATATTAACATGTATATACGACCTGGTCCAGGTCATAGGAACAGGAGTCGACTCTTTGCCTCAGGACGTTCCACTTCTTGCCCCTAAAGAGCCTCCACAGCGAAGAGAGGCCGTAGATCTTCAGGCAATACAGTCTGTCACATTCATACAATATTTTACAACATTTATACAAGAAGCTAATTAATATGCAATCATATTTCATAATGCAGCACAGGAGCAGGCTATATTTAGCGTCAATGCATTATTCACTGAAGCCTCTTTTCTGCCTCAGCATCCTTTATTCTGAGCAGCGCACAAAGGAGGGATGTAGTGTGATTTTTCAATAATTAAGTATTACTTATATTGAAATTGTATCGAGAAACCAAACGCAGTAAGTTTCAATTTTGTTGAACGATTATCGAGACACTTTTCCTTCTTTTCACTGGAATTAGGACTAGGACTAGACCTGGAACCGAATCTAGAAATATAACAGGAAGTAGAATTAGAACTAGGACTAAAACTAAACTAAACTGGAACCAGAACTACGATTCGAGAGGCAAAAGGCCTCCTAAGGCAAGCAGAACAGTCCATCTGCCATCCATTGAATCGACTGAGCACCAGAATTAAAGATGGAACTCCAGCTAGAAATAGGAGAAATGAACAGAAACTGGAAACGAAAACTGAAACAACTAGAACTGGGACTACGATTGGAACTAGAGCATCAAAGTGAAACTTTCAATCGAACTGGAACTAGCTAGACGACTGGGACTGGATCAATAAACTACAACTAGACTGTATTACAGAGCTGTCATCTAATTTATATGAGGTCTTATTTGCCTTGATTCTCTGACCTTGACGATGTTGCGCACGTCACCTGATTTTGGATATTGCACATTCAATGAATACTTTTGATACTGTATCAACAATAGTTTCATTTAGCTTTTTATATTGATGTTATTGTTTATACTATCTTTGCAGCGTCATTTCAAACATCTGTATGTGCTAGCTTGACCTTCACATCTGCCATCCACCAGACAAAAAACCCATACACATTCTGTGCTGTCTCATTCCAACCACTAAGGGCACTACAGACAGTAATGTCTAGATGGGTTTTATAGACAGGATACAAGGAAGAAAAGAGACAAAGAAGAAAGTAGTGTTGTGCTAACTTCTGTGTGCTAGCTGAAAAATAAAGCTAAGTTCAAGGAATCACAAGCGTGTTTCTTGGAAATACAACACATAAACACATCTAATGCATTATTTCCTAGTACTGATACAATCAACTGGTTACCTTTAAAAAGAAATACATAAATATATTTTATTAAAAATGCAATCGATATATTTTTGTCCGAAAGGCTAACTTGCCGAGCGCAGATCAATCCAGCTGGATCGTAGATAAATAAATCGATACATGGATGTAATGAATGAATTGTTACAACCCTAATTAGAACTAGTGAACTGGTCCTAGTACTCCAACTAAAACTAGAACTAGAACTACAACTAGCACTGAAACTGTACACCTGAGACTGGAACTACAACTAAAACTCAAAGAGCACAAACAGTCGGTAAATGTGAGAAAAGCCTGCGTTCAGCTGACAATTACATTTACTACAATCAAGGGTTGTCTTGTTTTCTACGTTAACATTATGAAACGTTGTTATGAAGGTAAGATAGAAAAAGCCTTTGAAAGTTAAAGTTATAGTTTGTCTTCAAGTGAGTCGCTTAATAGAAGCGCGTTGACCTGGCTCCGTAGACGTAGAAGCAGTAGATGTGGAAGGTGAGCAGCGCCACCATGTCGGACAGCAAAGACAGCGCAAAGGTCAAACCGAGGCATGCCGACAGGCCGCCGTACCACAGGATGGACTCCATGAATGGAGAGAGCAGGTGCACGTAATCTGAAAGACATTAAACCACTGTTTTGTCCCAAAAAAAACAAAAAAAACGTTAAAAGTATATGCGTGTACAGCGCGTGCGTGCGTGCGTGCGTGTGTGTGTGTGTGTTTGTATGCGTGAGGTCCACTCACTGATCCACAGGTGGATGTGATAGAGGAAGAAGCGGCCCAGCACCTGGTCCAGGGCCCGGTTCATCTTCAGCCCAGCTGGGGCACCCATTAGCCACTGGAGCAGCTCCACCAGCTCCTTAGCAACATGCTAACCATAAAAATATCAACAGTCCTTAAAAACACAGTCCAAAAATATCAACAGTCCTTAGCCACGTGCTAACAGAAAATATTACACGGAAATATAAGACATTAGTGTGCCGTGAGCGCGCTTCAGGTGTGCCGTGGGAAATTATCAAATTTTACATAACTACTGACAAAATGATTTATTTCCAAGAAATAATGTATCGTCGTTCATCTATTTATGCCAGTGTGGCATCGCAACAGACAGAACAAATGAATGGTCTTCTATTAGATGCCAGTAATGAATGTCTCCGCTTTTTGTGACATTTTTGTTCGTCGGTGTGCCGTGCGACGCTTCAATTGTAAAATATGTGCCTTGGCTCCACAAAGCTTAGAAATCACCGTTCTACTCGTATTGAAAAAGCAAAAAATGGAACTACAATGAAAACTGGAACTACCATTTAAACTGGATGTAAAGTAGTACAGTAAT
The DNA here is from genome assembly GCF_024500275.1 of Phycodurus eques. Classification (NCBI taxonomy): domain Eukaryota; kingdom Metazoa; phylum Chordata; class Actinopteri; order Syngnathiformes; family Syngnathidae; genus Phycodurus; species Phycodurus eques. Next base: position 2,971,725 of record NC_084540.1, on the reverse strand, counting down.
TGTGACTACTACAAAGGACGGAACTATAACTGAAACTGGAACTAAAACTGGAACTAGGACTGGAAATAAGACAAGATTGGAACTTTTTTTTTGCCATCCTGAAAACAAGAACTATAAACGGAACTGGAACTAGCAGGACTGTAACTTGAATTAAAACTGGAACTGGTAAAAGAACTAGGAGGACTGGAACCAGACTAGAACTAGATTAGAAAAAGATGTTTTTGCAATTCTGTAAAGAATGCAAAACTGGAACGAGAACTGGAAGTGGTTCTTCCTAGTTCCGGCGCTAGTCTAGTCTGGGTAGTTCTGCGGCACTAGGAACTAGTGCAAGGACTACAACTGGAGCAAGAACTGGAACTAGGACAAGGAAGATGGGAAGCTGGACTTGGACTGGAACGAGACTAGAAATGGAACTTTTTTGCAGTTCTGTCACGAATGCAAAACTGGAAGTAATACTGGAATTAGGAGTGGTACATGTTCTAGAGCTTTAACTGCAACTAGAACTAAAATTGGAATTGGAACTAGAACTGTAACAATGTGTTTGTGTGGTTGTAGTCATGATTAAAAAAGCACAACACACTCCTCACTGAACTAGAAGAGTCTCACAAGATTGGCCTTGTTTGAACTTCAAATTTGACTACTTTTGGGGCGTTCCACTTTGGCGGTTTCACAGTGTGGTCGTGAGTTATTGGTGCGGAGTGCGCGTTGGAAAAGGAAGGTGCAAAGGTGTGTCTTACATCAGCAGCAGGCACTAGCATGTTAGCAATCATGCTAATATTGTTATCTGTGTAGAGCCAGGAGGCCAGCAACAGACCCAGACCGATGTCCACCAGGAACGACACAAACACGTTGGCCTTTCTGCACACGTACAACAACAAAACGCAACATGACAATGCACGTGAGCAAAGTGAGTGGGTCAAGAGAATTATTTGATTCATTTTAAAGGGAATTATGCAAAGTTTTCAAAATGCTAGCAAGATTTGAATCTAGCCTCATTTCAGTCCCTGCCCCAAACCGCCGCTGCTCCCCTCCGCCTCACAAGTCTTTCACCGTTATTGCCGGATGATGCGCAACCATACATGGCATTAAAACTAACTAACTCACCCAATGCGATGGCTGTAATGTGGAGGCGTGTCTTGTTGAAATTAAACAATCTTGCAGCTTTTTGATTTTTAACCCTGAGAAAATTGAGCTGTTGTTGATTGGCCCTGCTAGACACAGGCACTCGTTTAAGGACGCCACTCTTGAGTTTTGGCAAAAGTACCACTATCCAAAGTGACTCAGCAAAAAAGTCAGCATTATATTTGACTCAACACAGTCCTTTCAAATGCACATTAAGAGTATAACCAAAAGAGTTTTTCACCTCCGCAATATTGCTAAGATACGGCCCAATCTATCCGATGCAGAGATATGAGATATATATTTGTTATGTTTGGATATTAGAGCTGCGAACTCAGTAGAAATGTTTAAATCTCAACTTATGTTGACACTTTGGCATTAAGTTAAAAGTACATGTAGGCCTGTTTCACTGCTGCTTCTCCTTTCTCTTTCCCCCCTCCACTCCTGCTCAGAGAGGGGGCTATGTGGCGATAACCAAATCTGAGGCTGTTGCTGTATGGATTGTGCACTGACCAACTGGGACAAGATCCGAGGTGGACCTCTTCCCCAGATGCATTGCTGTGAAGGATTCCGCTCCGACCGAAAGGGCCAGGTCCTGAGGCAGAACCACTTTGCCTGAGGCATCTACCTGCGGCGTTCCATCTCCTTAAATGGACTCTTTTGCTGTCTTGATTAAAGACCCCCAACACGAATATCTGTGTTTTTTGTTTCTAAATACATTTAATATGTTTGAAGTGCTGAAAACGTGCAACAACTGAGAACAACAAGTACAGATTTGTTGAGGTATGTTTTAAAACTCTTTTTCACCTTCTAAAGTTTCCTGATTTTGTGGGCGGGGCTAAAAAGTATCCTGGTTCCACAGAGATGCGACTCCCCCACTATATAATTGGGATTGAGCCCAAAACTGGAATTGAAACTACAAAAGGACTAGGGCTGGAACAAGGTCTAGAATTGGAATCGGAACTTCATCTGGAACCAGAACAGGAAGTAGAATGCAGACTGCAGCTAGAACTGAAACTACAATGATTGCTGAAACAAGACCGAAGATAGGAACTAGCACTAGCACTAGGACAGGTAGTAAAACTAAAATTGGAACTAGATCAGTAAATAAAACAAGGACTACGGCTTGACTGCCATCACGCTTGTTCATTTTGTAAAAAGCAGAGAAATGGATGAGCAACAATGTCGAAGAAGAATATAGTAGTGGTGAAACCTGAAGAATTGCGTGCGATTGTCGGCAGTTTTTTGCGAACTAAGTGTCTTGAGGTGTTGGCTCCTGTAGCTCAGCTGCACACAGGATGACAACTTGGACCAGAGGAAGGGCAGTGGGAAAACACCAAAGACCCTGCAGAGGACAACAACACAAACATCAACAGATGTCACGATAGGGTAGCATATCATGTGAAAGCTCCTGACTGCATGCTGCAGATCCAGGTCCACACGGCCAGGATCCGGCTGAGGACCACGCAGACAGGCACAGAGGCCTGTTTCAGGATCTCGACGACGATGCTGCCTTCACGACCCTCGGACTGCCAGTGGGTGGACTTCAAAGGACCATCGTCGTACTTGTCCAGGAAGAACAGGGGACCGCTGCTCGACACCGTGTGAAACACCTTAAGAGCCAACAACACAACGTCGTACTATAAGCAACAAGGACAGAGGACCGCTGCTCGACACCGTACGGAACACCTCAACTCAGCCTGGAACACAACAAACATCACTATTAGCAGTACTTGAAGCTAAGCACTAGAATTAAAATTGCAACTGGAAGTGGAAGTAAAGTTCTATTCTATTCTATCCTGTTGAAGATATTTTTTGTTTTGTTTACAAATGTTTGGTTACGTGTTTTGTGACGGTTGTTGTTGGTGCTATTTTATTGGCCGATGTTAGGCCAGTTTGTCTGGAGTGGATAAAGATGAAATATTGAAATGTATGCACCGTCACGTGGTAGGAAACACTAAATACCAGTCACCTTTAGAAACTGCATAAACTGTCACAGAAATGTAAATTTTAAAAAAAGCAATTTGTCATCGTAACATTCATTTGACACACGATGGCATCTTGGAAATGTAAACAGTTGTCGCATCTGCCTTCGACACAACCAGCAGGGGCTGAGGGGTGATGATGTGGCGGTATTCAAGGTTTGTCTTACCCCTTCATATTGGCCTTTCCAAACGAACGGCTAACGGGAAGAAGGGGCAAGACGAGAGGGAAGAGCTAACGGGTAGAATTGGGATTGGCCCTAAAATTGGAACTAGAGGTACAACTAGAATCAAAACTAGAGCTAGCCTGAAACTAAGATGAAACTCGTACTAAAACTGTAGCTGTAACTAGAACTAAGATGAAAGTAATAATCGTACTACAACAGGAACTAGAACTCATATATTTTCCATCACTTCCAACGCTAATACCATGAATTTTATCGACTACAAATGCCTCTTAACTGTGCTCTATCGATTGCTTCCTATGTATTCTTAACAACTTACGGCGTGCTTGTTCATCCTTGACTCGAATTATTTTTTTTCCGATGCATGTTTGAGTGCCACATTAAAGCACACGTGGCCAGACTGCCATCTGCAAACTCTGGCTCTCTCTTGACCGTTATTTTGTAAACTTAGGCTCTTGGCTTTCTAGAATTACTTCAAGTTGTGGGACTGCCTTTTGTTACGCGCATTTTCTCACAGGTGATTCAAACTGTTTGTCAAACGTTTGCTGCATTTCTCGAAACGCTGGCTCTTCAACGGTATTAAAAGCCAGGGTTTCTTTTGCGACGTAGCGAACTGCACTTTCTGTGGACGCAGTGTTGATTTGTATTTATTTTGTCGAACCAAAACGCCCGATGAGATAGTTGAACTGTCTGGACGAAATCCAATTTGGCATTCTTTGGGCTCACCTTGCTGATTCGGTTTGAAACCAATACATTCCCGCATCGCGGCTGTTGCATTTTGCTTTTCAATCACCCCTTTTTTCTTTGCACTGCTAATTTGCTCCTCATGCGTGCATGCTATCGGCCCTCCCCGCCCCCACAGTGACAAAGATACAAAGAGTGACGAGCGAATTACCCCTTTCATTACGCTTTAAACAAACACGCTCATGTGCTGCGACCCATGCGCAGAGTGAATTCTCTTGTCCTCCAGTCTCTTTGGTGGCGAGAGATGACGAAAACCAGGATGCATGCTGAACATATGTCAACACAACCCCAACTGGAACTGAAGCGAAATTGATATTCTCCTAGAAGCTTCCCTGGGTTGTGTTTTGATTGTAAACTGGAGGCATTAATGTCTGTACCTGTCTCAACTCGGACAGTGTATCATCTCGGGACTGTGGGACGCCGTTCTGGACGGGATGAAGCTGCGACAACATCACCTTCCTCTGCTCGTAGTGGACAAAGATCACCTTCTCCTCTTCATCCACCTTCTCTTCCTCACTGTTCGTCACCTCCTTTGGTGGCCGAGTGCATCCGAGCAGGCGGCAGGTGAAGCCTTTCTGGCCCAGGCGGCGGCTGATCTGCAGCCAGCGCTGCCTGGGGAACATGGTGCTCAGGTCCCTCAGAAAGCTGTCCATGCCCTCCTCGCCATCCTGGGGCAGACTCCATGAGCCCAACACGGACAGATCCACGTGGCTCTGAGCCGCCATCTGACACACAGACAAAACCAGGAGAGAGAAGAAGAAGGAGGCTCAAACTTCATCAATCTACAACCCCAATTCCAATGAAGTTGGGATGTTGTGTTAAACATAAATAAAAACAGAATACAATGATTTGCAAATCATGTTCAACCATCTACGGTCCATAATATCATCAAAAGGTTCAGAGAATCTGGAGAAATCACTGCATGTAAGCGCCAAGGCCGAAAACAACATTGGATGACTGTGACCTTCGATTCCTCAGGCGGCACTGCATCAGAAACCGACATCAATGTGTAAAGGATATCACCACATGGGCTCAGGAACACTTCAGAAAACCAATGTCAGTAAATACAATTCGCCGCTACATCCGTAAGTGCAACTTAAAACTCTACGATGCAAAGCAAAAGCCATTTATCAACAACACACAGAAACGCAGCCGGCTTCTCTGGGCCCGAGCTCATCTAAGATGGACATATGTAAAGTGGAAAAGTGTTCTGTGGTCCGACGAGTCCACATTTAAAATTTTGGGGGGAAATTGTGGACGTCGTATCCTCCGGGCCAAAGAGGAAAAGAACCATCCGGACTGTTATGGACGCAAAGTTCAAAAGCCAGCATCTGTGATGGTATGGGGCTGTGTTAATGCCAATGGCATGGGTAACTTACACATCTGTGAAGGCACCATTAATGCTGAAAGGTACATACAGGTTTTGGAGAAACATATGCTGCCATCCAAGCAACGTCTTTTTCATGTTTTCTTTACGGTGTCTTTGGACAAAAGTCATCCATCCATCCTTCAATCGATCCATCCATTTTCTTTCGCTTATCCGGAGTCGGGCTGCAGCTTAAGCAAGGAAGACCGATACAGAGTCTGATGCGATCTGGCCGTCAATCTCCCAGTCTTTGAACTCCATTCATTTATACAAACATGATATATGAAAACACAAGCGAAGCCTTAACATCGAGTATTGTCATCTTTGGTGGCTTTGTGGTGGCATCTTGTGTTAAAGAAAGATTTTGTAGATGTTTAAAGTCCCTACGATTGCTTTGTCACAGCCCAAATGCGGATGGAGGTTGCGCGTCCAACTTAATTGGAATTGGGGTTTGTAGAAGCAGAACTAAAAGTGTAACTAAAACTGAATTATAACTAGAACTAAGACGGCAGTGGGATCAAAATGTAATTTGTTGATAGTGTGTTGCATGTTTCGACGGTACCAGCACTGACCTGTTGTATGTAGCGTTTGACGTGGCTGGGTATGAACGGGTAGTGGATGACGGCCAGCACCACGGCCGAGTTGTGATGGGGGATCCATCGTCCCACCAGCAGGCCGCTGGCTGCGAGGTTGCAGCATTGAGGGAAGAACACCTTCAGAACCATCACTAATGCTTCTTTCTTTTATACCTTTTCACCTTCAAAAGCAGCAAAGAAGTGAAATTATGCCCTCATTTTAGTCTTTTATTCAGGCCAAAGCGCCGACTCGACAGTACCAAACTCACCAGACATGCACTCTCGGAGGTATCATAAAGGACATTCAGTGATTTAACTCACACAACACACACTACGTCACGGCAAAGGTGTGTTGTGTTTTTGTTTGGTGTGTGTTTTTAGAATAATACTGGTGCACGTGTACGTACTAACATCATTGACTGTCCTTCATGAAGGGCAGAGCACCCCAGGCACAACTTTCATTGATTTCGTGGCCGATACTTAGTAGGCTAGTGCTGCACTACAAAAGGTTACGCTAGTCTATTTGAAGAAATAAAGAACGAGTACACAGTAAACATTTATTTTCCTTAATTGTAACACTTAAATGGCACGGGAATTCCAGTTTATTATCGTCGTGACAGAGCTTTCGCATCCCTCTAACGGTCTGTCGATCAAACTGCTACAATTAAACGGGACTTTTATTTCACAATTAAAAAAAAAGCTTAATATTTGTAATGTAAGCGTCATAATGTCAGGAAACGTACTATTTGTATTTTTTACCTTAATGTCAACCACAAAACGTTTCACCTTCCGTCCATAAGTGTACGCTTTGCTATGAGGCCATTTTGTTTGTTGACAGTCCCACACGTTAGAAATTCCGACAGGAAACAAAAGTCAAGACGTGTGTGTCACCGAGAATAACGTCCGCCTTCGTTGCCCATACTTTACACATATAGTACATGAAAAATACCTATTTCTATCCACCCATCCATTCTCAACACCGCTTCTCCTCACTAGGGTCGCGGGCGTGCGTGCTGGAGGCCATCCCAGCTAACTTGAAAAGTAACTCCCTATTTTGAAGTCCTTGTAATTTATTTCTGAACTATAATTCTTACAAGAAATGAACGTGAAAGCACCAAAGTCAGGCGAATGTACCACTACACAATCAGTGACTCCTATTTACATACCCACCGCCTCAAAATTCATATGAAAAGTTTCATTTTAAATCGTAAAATAATAAATCCATTCAAAGATCATTGTGGAACTATGAAATCAAGCATCTTTCCATCCATTTTCTTTCACAGATATTAATTTTTATAATAATAATAATTCTACTCACAGTGAACGAGTGCGATTGCCACTGACTCTGCTGTCAGTAAATAAGGAGTCACCCAACCGTAAAGTGACTTATCTCCTTTTTGCAGTGACACGGCAACCAAAAAAGGCGGGAGTGCATTCATAACTGCACCAGTTTTAGGCTAACATGATGCTTTTTCTTGTCATACTTTGTGGTGAATATTTTGTGAGTTGTGGGGGATTCATATTCTTAAGGCATCATACGATAGTTTCTGGCTATAAAATACACAGGGAAAAATAAAAATAAAAAATGAATGCATGTTTTAAATAAATATATAGCAAGACTGACTGACTTGACTACAATACCCAGAGGCTCTCGAACTCTCGCGACGCTTTTTACGACAGACGCGGAAGTAAACAAGCGAGCACATGAAAAGATGGACTGTGCGGAGTCAAAAATAAAGTTTGACTCAAGGAAACAAGACAGAGGTGACATTTTAAATCGTTTCCAGTCGTGTTTTTTCGCTACCAGTCGCCTCGTTTCATTCCCCTGGACGGTGAGTACTGCTCGCCTGCTTTGAGCCAAACCTCGTTCGTAAATATCTGGATTTAGGAGTTCCTTCAGGAAATATGTTGAGCTAAAATAAATGCTGATATATCACATTATAGTGTTTTTGCCTTAATTCGGCGTAGTCATAATAAGCCTACATGTTAGCAATTAATCAAATAACCACATCTACATTTGAGACGCTGGCCTATACAGGTTTTAGAAAAGGACCTTGAACGCAGCAAATCATCTAATGTCATCTTAGATATCCTCAAACAGGTAAGTGGTGCACACACTGATAAGTTACAAAATGAAGTCTAATGTTCATGTTTCTGTCAGACGTGTCTTCACTCGCTCTGTCGGAAATTTCCGCCATCGCCGAGCTACAGGAAGTGCTTTCTCTCCGAGCTCATTAGACGCGTGAGTGTGTCCCCCCCCCCCATTCCTCCCCGTCCCGTTGTTTTCTGGATGCGGTCGTCATGGTGACGCTCATCTGCAGATGGAAGCTGCAGGGTGCGAACCTCTGGATGAGCTCTACGACGCTCTGGCAGAGGTGGTGGCAGCCCAAGAGGTGGCAGAGGGATACCGAACCTACTTATTGGTACTGAAGTCACACATTGAAATCATACAGGTTTATAGAGCCTGTTTAATCACATTACAAATGATAGAGAACCGATATAAAGGTACCAACTTGGTATACACACATTCCGTGACATTATACGAGACACAGAACTGACTTCACGGTGCGAACCTCACCCCACACACACAATCGACCAAATCCCAAAGGATGCAGAACCAACTTGATGGTACCAAACTCACATCACACATGCGCCGTGACATCATGAAGGATACAGAACCTTCTCATGGTACCAAATCCACCCTCTTCACACTCAGTGACCTCGAGAAAGGATGCAGAAGTTTTTTAACAGTACCAAACTACACGCAGTTGGGTCCATGTTGTCCTTTAGCCGGGCGGGGACGCAGTCGGCTTGTTGGAGAGCGTGGCTTTGATCTCTGAGGGGACGACGGGTCTGGTGACGTGGGAGGCGGCCCTCTACCTGGCCGAGTGGGCCTTGGGCCATCCGCAGACCTTTGCCGGAAGGTACCACAATGTGGAAGAGAATTTTCTCCAGACTTGATGAACATGAAGTTCTCCTTTGTAGGAAAGTTCTGGAGCTGGGCAGCGGTGCGGGTCTGACTGGCATTGCCGTGTGTCGCTTGTGTGGACCGTCCTCGTACATCTTCAGTGATTGTCACCAAGGTGTCCTCCAGAGGCTCACACACAACTTGAGCATCAATGGACTCAACGACAAGACAAACAACACCAAGACTGAAGTCAGTGTGGAAGAACTGGACTGGATGGACGTGACTGAGCAACGATTGAATGACATCAGTGCAGACGTGGTCATAGCAGCAGGTTTGATGTTCTGCAATGATGCAGGATTAATGGTTTGAAAAAAGCAGAACAATTCCAGAAAATCACATTGTCTGATTTTTAAAGAATTTATTGGCAGATTATGGGGAGAAAATAAGTATTTGGTCACCTTCAAACACGCAAGATCTCACACTGTGGGGTCACAATGATCACAAGAAGAGTGAGCAAAAATCCAAGAACCGCACAGGGGAGACGGGACCAAAACGAGAGATAAAATGAGATATTTGCTGTTCTAGAATGTTTGAGGGACATATATTCTAGAAGCATGTCAGAAAAAGGATCTGGAATGTTTATCGAAAATTAGTTCCAGAATGTTTACACCCTTGTACAATGCTTAAGCTTTACATATTTGCAGGGTCCATATTCTGGAATGATAAAGGTCAGACGTTTTCAAATGTGTACAGGACATACAGTGCTGTGAAAAAATAGATTTCATTTATTAAGGGGGAAAAAAAACAACTATTCGAGATGACCAGGCCCTGTGTGAAAAAGTTAATTGTCCTCCTTGCCCCAACAGTCAAACATGGTGGTGGCAGTGTGATGGTCTTGGGCTGCTGGGCTCCTTCAGGACCTGGACAACTTGCAGTGATTGATTGCAACTATGAATTCTGCTCCTGAACAGAAAATCCTGAAGAATGTCCAGCCATCAGTTTGTGTCGTCAAGCAGAAGGGCACTTGAGTTCTGCAGCAGGTTAACGTTCTAAAACACACCAGCAAGTCAACTTCTGAAAGGCTTTTTTAAAAAAAAAAAAAAAAAAAAAAAAAAAAAAAATGAAGGTATTGGAACGGCCTAGTCAAAAAGGCCGTTCATGCTCCAAAACCCTCAATTTTTTGTTGAATTCAAACAATTTTGCAAGGAAGAGTGGACCAAAATAGCTCCACAGAGATGTAAAAAACTCATTGCCAGTTATAGAAAACGCTTTATTTCACTTGTTGCTGCTGGGGATGGCCCAACCACTTATTAGCTTTAGAGGGCCATTACTTTTTCACACAGAGCCAGGTAAATTTAAAGTTTTCTTTTTCCTTACTAAATGAAATGACCAATTGAAAAACAGCATTTTCAGTTCACGTGGGTTCTATTTGTCTGATGTTTACATTTGTTTGATGATCTTAAACATTAAAGTGGGGAAACGATGCAAAAATCGAAGAATTTGAGAGGGGGGGCCAATACTTTTTCACAGCACTGTACATGTCCTGGAATATTTATACTTCTGTGCCAAGTGTATTGATTCCTCTGTGCGTGTTGCAGATGTGGTGTACGACCCCGACGTGGTTGCGGTTCTGGTCCAGCTTCTGTCCAAGATCCTGAGGCAGCGTGGTTGTCGGGTTCCCGCCGAGGTTTTCATCTGCTCCACTGTGAGGAACCCGCGGACGTACGCTGGCTTCAAGCACAATCTGAGTAAGGCGAAGACGCAACCTCTCACACCGATTGGCCGATCGTGTCTAACAAAGTTCGCTTGACAGGTGATGCTGGAATTGGCCACCGGGTGATGAGTGGCGCTGTCAAGCGCGTCTTTGAGTACAGCAGAGAATCTGAAATAGAGCTCGTCCAGTTGCTTGCGGGTCAATAAAGTTTTTTATTATTTACAAAAGTGTCTGCTTTAAGGGAATGTTCAGTAACAATTCACCGTTGCTGTAAGTGTGGTTCGACTCCCTGTGCATCATGAAAAAGAAGAGGAGGATGAGGATAAGAGTGGGAGGACCTGTTGGTCCCAGTTGTCGTCCCAGCGCTTCCCCCGGCTGGCGTGGAGGTTCTTCCTGAATGCGCGCAGCTTGCTGTCGTTGCTGGGGAAGTCTGACAGGAGAGTCTGGAAATACAAAGTTAAAATTACTCGTGGATTATTTTAATTGTTTTGAATGAAGTGATTACGGTGCCACCTTGAGCTGCCGGGCCAACTGCGGGCCGTCTGAGAAGATCAGACCGTTGTGCTCGTGCTTCACCAGCTCTTTTAGGCTGAGAGGGAACCAAGACCATTCTTTTTGATCATTTGTTATGCATTTCAAAAAAATGAAAGTGAAGCACCGGGAACAGCATTCCATTGCACTGTACATTTTAGTACCAAACTCACCACAGGAAGTGGACGGCGCAGACGGGCAGGCAGCATCCAAACATGTCCACCACCTTCATTGGCAGGTCCAGACCGCTGGAAGACTTGTGCAGGCACACGCCGAGGTCAGCACAACCTGAAAATAATAATAATAATATTATTACTACTACCACTTTTCATACGACCACCACTACTTTGACTACCAACACTTTTACTACTACTACAACCACTAACATCATCACACCTTTTATTACCACTAGGGCTGCAGCTATCAAATATTTCAGTACTGAGTAATCTACCGGTTATCTCATTGAGTAATCGAGTACAGTAGACCCCCCACATCTTTTGTTTTTTTGGGACCTGATTCTCCGCTTACGGGCGTTTTCTTCTCCACATTTTGTTTAATGGCAATTATAATGAGCGTCAATTAGCGCAAATGACTGGGGTCCACTGTAACTAGATAAAAGTTGATTTTGCATTATTAAACAACACATTGTTACACGTAAGGTGCAGGTTTTATTTTTGTCCACTTGGGGTCGCCATCCTCACGTTCCACACCGCATCTGCGACTTGAGCGCTTGTGGCTTTAAAAGGCGGGACCTGGTCTGTGGAGTGACGTGTGCGTCAGCGAACGAGCGTGCACTCGGCTTTTGTCGACTCAAGTTAGCGGCTGGGTGTTAACTGGATAATCGCTAGCCAGTCTGCGTTTTGAGTGGGCGTTAGTTGAAGGCCACAGGAGCTCATGTCTGAATGGGCTTCCTACGCGTTTCCTTAGTACAGTTAAGCGATTGAAAGGTGGTGTTAATACCACCGCCAATACGATGTTTAAAATTGTTCCGAGTGTAGCCTCCCCCGACTTAAAGAGTTTCAATCTGACCTAACAAGACAGGATAGTCTTCTGCCGCCAGCCAGGGTGTACAGATCTTCACATGCTCCAAATGCAGACGGTCAATTATCTTCTTGTAGTGTTCCTTCTGAGGACCTTTCCCTTCACACGCACACAAAGACAGACAAGTGAATCACTGCTCACCATCAGACATGAAAGTCAACCGTACCTGTGATGACGCAGATAAGTGGCGGCAGGGTTTCTCCCGTTAAGATGAACTCTTGGTATTCTGCCAGGAACAAGAATAAGAAACTTGACTTTTGACTGCGGTGTGCGACAGCAGAAGAGTTGTTGCGTTACCTTGAAGAGCCTGCAGCAGGATGGAGAAGTCCTCATCCTCTGCGGAAGGGAGAGCAAAGCGGTGGCCGGAAGAGGAGACATTGCATAGAGCCATTTACTACAAATAGAGTGTGGTTGTTCATCTTTCTATGTCAGCAACGTCCAATGACGGGCAGAACAAATTCAATGCTCTTCCACTAGATGGCAGAAGGCACAATTAACCAAAGAGAACAAGTCACAGTGTACGCACCAGTCCAGCTGGTGCTGCTGATCAGCAGGGCGGGCCGATCAGGCCTCAAGGTCACGGTGTTCTTGTCCATGTCTCGCTCGGAGAAGACGGTCTTCTCCATAACGTTGTCTTCATCACTGCTGGGGCGGAACAACAAATTGTGATGAAAACTGACCAGAACATCCTTTTAAACGGGATCAGAAAAAAATAATCACGTCTTGGTAGATTAGCGTGAGACTAAAGAGTATTTTCGACAGTAACTGTCAACATTTGTATGTTTGTGATCAGTATGTGGGCTCGTGTTTCGTACGAGTGTGACGGCAGCTGCCACGAGAATTGGACCTGGAACGAGGAACCAGAACTAGAACAGAAACTACCACTGGAACTAGGATTGAAAGTGGGCTAAAACTGGAAATACAGCAGCTGACGATTATTTAACACATCACCATTTCTCTCACTAAATATACTTCCAAAGGTGCTAATTGACCTGAAATTTTCACCAGATGTTGGGAACAACCCAAGTAATCCATACATACAAAGAAAGTAGGACAAACCGGCTCAGAAATACAGTTGTGTGTACAAATGTGAAGTGATACAGGGAAAAAGTATTGAACACATGAAGGGAGGTGCAAAAAGGCATGGAAAGCCAAGACAACACCTAAAATCGATCTATAATCAAACAGAAATATCAGCTGGTTCAGTCCCAATTGATGGCCTACAAAAAGGTGCCGTCTCAAGACCATCGCAAACTAATTGTTGCAAAACATTACGCTGGCATTGGTTACAGTCGCATATCGAAGCTTCTGAATGTTCCAGTGAGGACGGTCGGGGCCATAATACGTAAGTGGAAAGCCAATCATACCACCGTAAATTTGCCTCGATCAGGTGCTCCTCGCATGATTTCTGACAGAGGAGTGCAAAGAATAATGACGAGAGTTGGCCAAGAGCCAAGGAGCACCTGTGGAAAGCTTTAAAAAAGACCTGGAATTAGCAGGTACTGTTGTCACAAGGAAAACCATGGCCTGTATGCACGCTCACCATGCAAGACCCCAATGCTGAAAAAAAAAAAAAAGCATGTCAAAGCTCGTTTAAAGTTTGCTGAACAACATTTGGACAAGCCAGTTAAATACTGGGAGAATATAGTCTGCTCTGATGAGAGCAAAATTGAACCGTTTTGCTGCTAAAATGCACACCACGTTTGGAGAAGCAATGGCACTGCACATCATCCTAAAAACACCATACCAACAGTGAAGTTCGTAGGTGGGAAAATGATGTTGTGGGGCTGCTTTTCAGTACATGGTACTGGTAAACTTCACATTATTGAAGGAAGGATGAATGGGCAAATGTACCGAGACATTCTTGACAAAAATCTGCTGCCATCTACGAGGAGGATGAAAATGAAACGAGGGCGGACATTTCAGCAGGACAATGATCCGAAACATACTGCCAAGGAAACTCTCAAATGGTTTCAAAGAAAGAAAAAAAAATAAAGCTGCTAGAATGGCCCAGCCAATCACCTGATTTGAATCCAATTGAAAATCTATGGAAAGAACTGAAACTCAAGGTCCATAGAAGAAGCCCACGGAACCTTCAAGATTTGAAGACTACTTGTGTGGAGGAATGGGCCAAACCACACACCAGAGCAATGCATGCGACTAGTTTCTCCGTACAGGAGGCGTCTTGAAGCTGTCATTGCAAACAAAGGCTTTTGTACAAAGTATTAACTAACTACCAGTTGGCGTGTTCAATACTTGTTCCTGTGTCATTTCACATTATTACACACAACTTAATTTCTGATCTTATTTGTTCTACTTGTATTTAACACGTCACCATTTTTCTCATTAAATATATTTCACCAGACGTTGGGAACAACCCAAGTAATCCATACGTACAAAGAAAGTAGAACAAATAAGATCAGAAATTAAGTTGTGTGTAATAATGTGAAATGACACAGGAACAAGTATTGAACACGCCAACTGGTAGTTGTGCCATAACTGAAACTGGAACTGGTACTGCAACTAAAACTGGAAGCACAACTACAACTGGATTGTAACTCTAACCAAAACAGTAACTAGAAGCAGAATTAAAACTACTTCCAAGTCGACACTAAACATGAGTCGTCTCCTGATAACATACAATTGTTGACAATTACTTGACCAACAATTACCATTTATCTTACGAGAGGAGAAATTGTATTGACCAGACACTGAGTGCAGTACATTGTCTTCTACTAATTGTAAGCTCACACTTCATACGAAACGTACAATTGTTGATTTGAAATAACGTGCAGGTGTTTTTTCGTATTGTAGCACTTACCTGCTATGTCGAAAAGCAGGAAGCGTGCGCGCAAGTTCCACAAAAAGTTCGTGCCGCGTCTCCGGCGGCGTCTCTCCGAATATGGCCGCCGGTCTGTCATAGAGAGTGGTCGCTCTGCAGAGAGCAAAGTGTTCAATTAAACACTCCAAATCTTTTATCTATTTTTGAAAACGTGTCCCCGAGCAAGCCTTTCTTGAGGTTGACCTACTGTGATGTAACAGTGGGGTGAAATGACATTAACAACCAACCCCCGCAACAGTTTCTCCACCATGACCTGAGAGCCAGGCTGAGTGAAGATCCAGAGCTGCTTTCAAGCTACACGCTAAACTGTCTGAAGCGCTATCATGCAGAAACATCCAAATTCCCTCACAGTTCCAGTTCACCTTTAAACCGTTATACAAACTGAGCGTCATGAGCCCCAAATCCTACTTGATGCCCCAGTTCCTGCGCAGGTCTTCCTTCATGGCGTTGGTCACACACAAGTGCTGAGATGCCAGAGGACCGAAGACATGCTCGTACCTGCGGGAAGAAGAACCGCGCTATTCTTCTGTTCCGTCATTAAGCTGTAGTAATTAGTTGTTTCCACAGAGCGGAGAGAATATACGCCAGCGAGTTAGCGCTGGGCGATATGGCCTAAATTTGACATCACGTTTTTTTTTTTTCCCCTCCTAATGTCGATATTCCATAAGACTGGATATTTATTGTATTCAAGTTTAGAAATGTTTAAAACTGGACCAGACCAAATTGATTTACATGAAATGAGTAACACAAGCCCGAAAAGTGAAACACCAGTCGAAATAATGATGACAATTATTCGTAGAATTGCATTTATGGCTTTGACTGCAGAGCTGCCATCCTATAGAACTTCACTTCCAGAACAATTTGTCTGAATTTCCTTTTTTTTTTTTTTTTTTAAATTGCGACAAGATCAAATCGAGCTTCTCGATATATCGCCCAGCATTAGTGAGTGTATTGTTCGATGCCCTTTTAGTATGGATTGCTGCGCCACGTGTGCTAAAGTAGCAGTTGTTTGAAGGTTTATAATCACCGTAGCATTTATGCTCATTTCCATTAGCCCATCTACGGCGTTTCGCATGATACATATCATTATTTGGAGAACTGTGTGAGTGAGAGAGTGACAACAGGTGCTAAGGAATACTTTTGAGTTTGATTTAACAAGTTCAAATGTGTTCAAAGTGCCTGGGAAAAACTATAAAACTACATATAGATATTAAAAAAAATGTTTTATCACGCTCTTTCCGTATCTTGGATTTAAATGTTCACTTATCGCGGGTTGGTCTGGAACGTCTCCATCATGATAAACGTGGCACGGAAGGCACTGACCACTTTGCCAGGCGCACCAGCGGGTGCGAGTCGCCGTGGTGGAGCGCCATGATGGTGTAACCGTAGTTGTGCCAGTCGATGACCAAGCGGCCGCCGCGCAGGACGCACGCCAGCCACGCCGATGCCATGCCCGGCAAACCTGGAGGATTCTGGGAAGAGAAACATAAACAACACCAGAACTGAAGGTCAGTTTCAGGAAAGTGACAGTCGTGATTGGCTCTCTCGGAGTCACGTGACCCACCTGCATGAGTATGTGACCATGTGGCTTGAGCATCAGAAGCACAGCAAGAACCTGCGCAAACTGAACGGTCACTTTAGTCACGTACGTCAAAATCTTCGGTCCACCTTGACGTTTATGATTAAAAATAGAGATAAAAATGAGAACCAAACCTTTTTTTTTTTTTTTTTTGCAATAGTTTTGTGAGGGGGAGTAAAAAACAAATTGAGATCATAGGATTGCATAAGTGTGCACACCCTCTGACCAGTTATGTGAGTGAGTTAAGAATTAACCAATCACATTCAAACTGTTGTCAAATGGGAGTCAGCGCACTCATGCCACCGTTTAAAGTGCCTGTGAATAACCCCAAATAAAGTTCTGATGTTCTCGTAGGCTTTTTTTTTTCTGACAATTTTGTGGTTACATCTTACAGCACAATCCATGGTCCACAAATAGCTACCACAACCTCACAGGGATCTCATTATGTGCTTCACTGGCGACCAGTCCATTGCTCGTGTCCTAATAATAAAGAGGGCGCGCACTAAAGAAAATGAATGGATGAAAAGAATAAGACATTCACCTCCGAGGCCTTTAACTTCCGCAATCGGGAAGACGTGAATCCTGTCCTCCCTCAACACGTCTCGGTGAGGTTTGCTGTCTAAACATAAAATATTTAAATGAACACAAATCACATTTATATGAAATACGCGTATGTTTGTGTTTTACCTAAATAGCCCACAAAAGTAACTTCATATCCATGTTTACTGAGCGACAGCGAGTGATACTGCATGCGGGGACTGCGGCCGATGTCCCCGAGAACCAACACGCACACCCGCCGCTCGGCGTCAGCGTCCCGCCGCCTCAACAGCCGGCACAGCGCGGCGGCGAGGCCCGCGACCGTCACCGACACCAGCGGCCACCAAACGCCCGAACTGGCGCCGCAAAACGCCCAGAAGAACAGCGGAATGAGGACAAAAAGAGCGGGAATGGGAACAGGATTGCTGGGAGCGGGCGGTGCCATATTTGTTTGGGGTTGGTGATGACGTAGGGAAAGATGGAGGCGGGGCTTCCTATTTAAAGGGAACGCAGGGCTTTGGCCTTCCGCTTCGAAAACATGGAATGAAGATTACTGGTGTCAACATTTTTATTTAAAAAGTAATATTTATGTACACATATACAACATGTAATGTGTAATTTTATGTTCAAAATGAGGTTGTAATTGTAACCAACTGCATTTTCAAAGTAATCTTCCCAACACTGCATAAAACTCATTTACTGGTCCGTATACTGACGTCACATGGCAACTTTTTGGTCCGCGCGGGTGAGACGAAAGAATTTGTTCACTAATATTTTGTCGAAATCATTATCATCATAAGGATTTAAAAAAAAAAAAAATAAGAACCCCCATGTGTTTTTTCATGACGTCACTAGCCGGACCCGCCCCCCTGCAGGCACCGACGACGCGTCAAGTCACCTCGGAGCTAATAGCATCCGAGCTCCAAAGCATGCGGACTGCGAGGCTCCGGCTGGGCGCCTTCGTGGCGCTGCTGTCGGCGGCGTGTTGCTGCTGCCGCTCGCGGGCGGAGGTGATCGACGACGTGCTGGGCAGCCTCTCCAAGGGCGCCTCGTTCCTTGAGCGCCAGCACGAGCACATCAACCTGGACGGCGTGGTGGGCTTCCTCATGCTGCAGGGTGGGTGCTGGGTGGAGGGGCCGCGTTTGTTTGTGGCGCAGTGTCCGTCTGCATGCCGCATACACTGGCTGACAGAAAAAAACATTTGAATTATCTTCATTTCAAATGTATCCCCCGTGTAGTTTTTTTTTTTTTTGGGTCAGTGTGGCTTAAAAAAAAAAAAGAAGAAAGGAAAGCACAAATTTTATTAAGAAATGCACAAATTGTAGTTTAGTACAATTCTAGTAAACCACTTTTCTCATAATATTACTGGTTTAAATCTTTAAGAATTACGTTTTTCTCTGGGAATATAATTTTTTAAAATTATTCTTTACGTTCAACTTTTAGTACCTTTTCAGCAGGTATTACCTGCAAAATTACAACTTTTTCCTACAGATATTGGAACTTATGTTTCTCGTAATACAACAACTTCATTGTCACATAATATTTTCCTTGTAAAATCACTTTTTCTCATTTTACCACTGTATCCTTGTATTGTTCAAGTTTTCTTACAACTTTTTTCCTCGTAATATGAGTTTAATTTGAGTATAATTTCAACATTAGTCACATCAAATTTCAAGATTTTTGTCTTAAAATGACGACCCTTTGTGCAGATATTAGACCATTTTTACAACTTTTTTTTCTCGTAAAAGTACAACTTTTCTCCAGTAATATTGCAATTTTTTGCGGATATTAGAACATATTTTTCTTGCAATACGGTATCACACCTTTATTCTCATATAATACATTTTTTTAAATGTAAATAAATAAATATAAATAAAGCCCCCCCCCACCCACATACACACACAAAATATTGATTGCAACTTTTTCTGGCAATATTATAACTTTTTTTTCCTTTTAAGATGACCACATTATTCTCTTGGTACACTTCAATGCATGTGTGCATTGCCTGTCGTTTGTGTGGCTGCGTTAGCCGAGCTGAAGGAGGCAGTGCGGACGTGGCCTCACTCGGACCCGGTCAGCTGGGCTCAGAGGACGGCGGCCGTCGGTCTGGTTAAGCGTCTGGATCGCAGCTTCGACAATGCCATCGCCGCCCTGCGCCAGAATGACCCCAAGTACTACCAAGGTGAAATCCTCAGCAAATTTGTATTAAACATTCATTGTAAAATTACGTTTTTATTCTGGTAATGTGACAATTTGTTTTCTGTTAAATAATAATAAAAAATTGAATATGGGCACAGCGGGCAAGTGAAACTGTAGATCGTGGGTTTGACTGGTTGCCTATTGATTGCGTACGTTCAGTGATTTGCAAAGTGCGGCTCCCTGTAGTGGTACAACAAAGAATCACTGAATTAAATGTAATTGCGCATAAGTGGATATTTTTTCATTTTTCATTTTTTAACACAGTACAGTGCATACAGGTTATTGACAAAATATGTCAAGAAAACTGCTCCAGGTGAGGCTTGAACTCACAACCTCGGCATCACTCCACAGGCTACTGTCTTATAAGTACCGCGCGCTAACCGATTGCGCCACTGGAGCACACTTTCAGGGATAGGTGTAGCGGGGCTTGACTGCAATAATAATAATAATAATAATTCAAAAATTTCACCTGAATTGTGTCCCATCCCCTAAGAGTTCGAGCCTCTTCTGTCGTGGAAGTTCTGGCAGGTTTCTGAGGAGCGGAGCAGCACTGATCCCAGCCTGGTGTACGCCGCCACCACCGGCAGCGAGTGCTACGATGAGCATCTCAGCGACAAGTGCCTCACGCTGCTGCTGGGAACCTGGTAGGGTGTTGCCGTGGAGACACTTGGCATAGCTGGCAAAAGGGCTCAATGCTGTGCTTAAGTACAAGTACAGATACTTGGGTAAAAGTAAAAAAAAAAAAAAACATATATTGCTTTAACTGCTGTAGTTGAGTAAACGTACAGAATCTGAAATGTACAAAAGTAAAAAGTTGACTGTCAAAAATGTATTTTCATCAGAATATTCTCAGGAAATAACACATTTTACCTTGTAAGATTGCAATTTTCCCTCTTAGAAAATCAACTCTTTTTCTAATAATACAACTTCTATCTTGTAAAATAAAAAAAAATATGACTTAATTGTCTTAAAAATGACAATTATAATCTCATGATATAACTTATTTTTTCTGGTTATATTACAACTTTTTTCTCATAAGAATTACAACATCTTTCTCATAAAATTACAGCAGCGGCACAGATACCTGTGTAAAAAAAAAAAAAAAAAAAGCTGATTCGACTCCTGTACATAAAGGGAAGTACGCGGGTCTTAAAAAAAAAAAAAAAAAAAAAAACACTTTTTGTCATATACTGTATCTTACAACTGTGTGACCTGACAGTCAAATATTATTAAAATGATTTTTTGAAAAATCACAGCAGACTCTTGCAAAGAGTGCCAATAAAGTTTCTTGGCCGGATTATTAACTGCGGTTAGCAACAAGTTAAAAAAAAAAAGGAGTTGGACAGCTCTCTACTTCAAATCCCATCTGAACACACAAATTACAGTACGAGTCTTCATATGTTGGCGGATGAACGCTGTACTTTGCAACCGATTCAGTGCGGCCGCCGTTCATGTTTACGTGCGTGAGGTGTGTTCAGGGACACTCCATGAATGGGAGCGAATATGTTCTTTGTTAATACTTTCGTTAAAACACTTTACGATCATTCACCATCGTTCCCGTCATATTTTGTTGCGTGTTTTTGTTTGCACGTTAAGGACGAAAGGCCTGTATTTGTTTTAGTTCCTCATTCAAAAAAAAAAAAAAAAAAAAAAAAGGGGGACTCAAGGTAGAACTACTGTACATTCAAATCTTGCTGCCACTTTGAAAGCTGCATATTACCCCTAAAAGTAAACATGTAGAAACTCTGAGATATACAAAAGTAAAAAGTAAAGTAGTCGCCGAAAATTATATACTTGTGTGAGATAAAAACAATTGACTCCTAAAATGAGGAGACGTCGTCAAATTAGATTTTCTTAAAATGTCTCCAAAAAAATGAAACTGTTATTTTTCCGAATAAAATTGAAAAAAAATCCTGCAAAGTATTACTTTGGTCGATTTTAATTTTAAGAGAAAAGTCTTCAAAATTAAAATTTTATATCACGTAAAAATGACAATTTCACTTTTGGAAAGTTACATATTTTTCTCACAATACGACTACTTTTTTCTTATAAAAATAACTTTGTCATAAAATATTTTTTAATTACATATTTCTGCAAAAATTATGTGTTTAGTATCATAAAATTAAGACCTCGTCTTGTAAAAATGACAACTTTCGTCTCATAAAATAAAAAAAAAAATATTCTTGCAGAATTTAACTTTTGTTCATGTAAAATAAAATTGAAATATCCTGTGAAGTATGACTGTTGTCTATAAAATTGGACTAAATTGTTCTTACTGGAACTCGAATTTTTCTCCGAGAAATTATACCTTTATTGTCGCGAAATGGGATTTTTTTTTTTTTTTTTTTTAGACTTTTCTCCGCATATATTATGACATTCGTCTCATAAAAGACAGACCCTGATATTTAAAAAATGACAACTTTATACACATAAAATTACAAATGTATTCTCACAGAATTTTCTCATATTACATCTTTTTTGTGTGTTTTCTTCTCATAAAATAAAATAAATGACAATTCCCCCCCCCCTCCCCCCCATGAAATTCCAGTTTTAACAAAGCATTTGTCATTTTTTTTTTACTTACGACCAATGACGATGATTTTTCATTGTAGGAAACAGAAGGGGACGCCGTGCATCGTGACCAAGCCGTGCCGCGACACCATGACCCAGTTCGGTTGTCCGCACTACTCGCTGTCCCACCAGCTGCTCTACTTCATGATCGGGAAGATGGTGAGGAAAACGAGGGGAACCTTGTTGAGAAGCTAATGTGTGGTTTTGTGCGTGTTAGAAAGGGTGCTCGAACCTGCTGAAGGGCGACACGCGAGCGTCCCGTGCCAACATGACGGAGCGCAGCTACCAGAAGATCTTCTGCTCCAACATGATGAAGACCAACCAGAACATCGGCACGGACGGACTCAGCGAGCAGACGGCAGACATCTTCATCGAGAACAGTCAGTGCTCACTGCATGCTCGCTTTTGACACCTGGCCTTAAGAAAAGAACGGACAAAAGTATTGGGACGCTGCGCAGCTCTTGATCAATCAATGAATCGGTCAGAGGTTGGATCTCGTCACTAGATCCTTCAAGTCTTAGTTGGTCATTGTAATGGAAGAACCAGCCCATCAAACACTTTGGGATGAACACAAGTAGGCTAGACAACGTCACCAGGGAATTATGACCCAAAACTAACCAGAAACTTCACGTTTGTGTTGACAGTCCTCATCTGCGGATTGGCTGGCTTCTCCGACTTCTACAAAGCCGATTGGCTGCAGCACGTCCTCCGACTGCAGGACACCGAGCTCGGCTGCTTTGGCCGTGACCGTTAAGTTTGGAAGAGCCACTTAATGTCTACCTTATGAAGTGTGCTATTGTTGAAGGTGAAGCATCTTTTCAGGGATTGGACATGTGAGATGTGTTCTGCTGTTGTGGTCAGGGAGCATCATCTCGCAGATGATCGGAGACGAGCTGCTGGAGCAACTGCAGCCTCATCACCGCGTCAAGAGGAGGGAGAAGATTCTTCCTGGTGGGTTCACACTTCATGACGGATGATTGTTAGTATCAGGTGCCAATGTGGGGGCACAAGTCAAATGACACAAAAGTGCTTTTGAAAGTCGATACAAATTTATTCAGGAACAAAAACTGAAAACAACTGAACTGGAGTTGTTGCTAGTCTGTCATACAAAAACAATGAACAAAACATGAACAACCAGTCAAAAAAAACAGTGAAGAACCATGCCAGAAACAAGGACAGAACTGTCAAGAACCAGTCAAACTCCAAGTTAAGAAGCAGTCCTGAACCAGTCAAGAACCACTCCAAAAACTCTGGCAAAAACAAGGAAAAACAGTTAACACACAGTCAAAAAGACAACCAGTCCAGATCCACGACAAATACAAGTAAAAAACTATCAAGAACCATGTCGACAGTTTTGACTTGACTTTTGTTCTTAGATGTGCTTCTTGACTAATGCTTGACCTGTAATTCATTGGCGCTTGACTGTATCTTCATGTAGTTCTAGACTGTTTCTTAACTAGGGTTTTTATGTGGTTCTTGATTTTAATTTTGGACCTGGTTCTTGACTTGTTCTTGGCGTTTCTTGACATAGTTCTTTGACAAGTTCTTGAAACTGTTTGTTGGATCTAGTTTACTTGTTCCTGAAGATTCTTTGACATAGTTGTTGACTTTTTACTGTTTTTCGGACTAGTTCTGAAGTGTTTTTCTTTTTAACTAGTTTTTGACTGGTTCTTAACATGTGCTTTGACTCTTTTAGATGTGGTTCATGGCAATTTCTAGAGTGTTCTTTGACATAGTTCTTGGCTTGTTCCTGACTGTTTTTTTTTTTTTTGTAATGGTCCTTGACTTATTCTGTACATATACAATTTAAGGTGGTTTGCGAGTGGATATTGTCATCCATTGTATCCCATAATGTACGTTTCTTGTTTTAAGATGGCTGCTCCAGTCACATGACGGCTGTGGCGGTGGGCGCCCTGGGAGGATATTTAAACTTCTACCTGACGGAGCAGGACATAACCAAGAGACCCCTTTCGTGAAGTCCCCCTTTTCCCCTACTCCACACGAACCCACCCACCGTGGCTCCAAAATGGAAACTTTATTCCTGCCTGCTTTTTTTTTTTTTTTTTTTTAATATATAAATAAAGCTTGAACTCTAAATCCACAAGAATGACAACCAACACTTTTTAAGTCTAGAACGTCCCCTCAGTAGAGCAAGAGCTCGGCCAAGGCCTTTTTCATCGAAACTGTTCCTGGATGCCCACCGGCACTTTACTGTATGTGTTCTTTGTGGACCAGCTTGCTAACATACCAACAAACACGTTATATAAATAACAGCTAGGTTAAGGGTGTCAAACTCAAGGCCAGCGGGGGCACATCCAACACTTATTTTGGCCCGCAAAACCTTGCCACATTTTTTTCCTTGACTTTTGTTCTTTGTTCCAAATAAAAGGAAGTAGTCCACTAAAAGAGTCTGTGGTGTTGTCTTTGGTTGGGTCTTCACTCATTCCAGCTGGTGACTTTGTAGAAGAGGGCCTTGAGTAGCCGGGCCTCGTAGGTGACCGTGTTCTTGCCCATTTGGACGGGAGATTCCTCCAGCGGCTGCTCGATGATGGCGGGCACCTCCCGTCCGTACTCTGAGACCCCACCCCCAGGAGAAAAAAAAAAAAAAAGCATTTTGAATTGGTCCCAGGTGGATCATTTGACATTTTGATGATCAGTCAGGAAATACGCTACTCACACAAAGTTTGTGATATAGCCTTTCAGGTCAAATTTCAGGATGGATTTTGGAAAAGGTCGTCACTCCCAAAAACTTGAAATGATTGGAAATGTCATTCATTTGTACCAGCCCCCCACCCCCACCCCAAAAAAAGGTTTGTAATGTTTTTAATGAGAAAAAACATACAGTAAGGACATAATTAAATATAACGTAAAGCGTTAAACAATTTTTGCCACATTTTTTGCTTCAATTCAGTGGATATTGTGCTGCTCTTTCTGGTGTGCATGCCTTAGCCACATTAAGGCAACAATTCCGTTTTTTGTTTGTCAATATGGGGTGCTGCGTGTACATTAGTGAGGAAAAAATGTAACTGAAATGATTTTAGCAAATGGCTACACTGTAACAAAGAGTGAAACATTTAAAGGGGTCTGAATACGTTCCGCACCCACTGTATATATTCAAGTATTAGGATAGAATATTTATTTATTTATTGTTTTAGTAATTTGGGGAAGTTTTAAACGGAATCCAACTTGTTTTGCTGATGTATGATTCGTGATGTATAGGATGGGGCGAAACAAGTTTGCTTTGCTTCTTGGCCATACGCCTTTGCGTATTGAAATGAAGGGCCCCGTTGTATTGTGTTGTTTGCTAATACGGTGCAACAACCAAATAAAAATGATCAATCAATTTTCCTCATGTTTTTGTGATTGTAGGCTGGCTACTACTGTAGTGTGGACTGAATGGGTGGCAACAAGGGGGGGAATGTAATGCCAGTATTTTGAGGGTAGTATCCTGTGAGCAACAACAACCAAAAACAGCTCCCCATTATGCCAAGACGACATCATACATGGTCCAGCGCTACCAGTGTGTGTGTGTGTCTGTGCGCTTCCGCATCACCTTCACAGTTCTCCAAGAACTGAATGCACTCCTGGACCACCACCCCCTTCAGTGTGATGATGTGCTTGGACATGTTCTCCAGCAGGGACAGGAAACAGCGCTTGGCGTAAAACCACGTGTCCGTGCCCAGCTACACAAAGCGCGCGCGCACACACACACACACACACACGAAACACACACACACACACACACGTAGTACGAGGTATAAATATAAAGTTGGCCTAGCTCAATTAATAAAGAGCAGTTACCTTCTTGTTGTAAGGCTCCAGGCTCTTAATGACACGAGAGATGCCAAAATTGTAGTTGCCCTTGGCGCAGTACAACGTGCTGAGGACCAAAAAAATATACATACACATGTAAAAAATAGATATTGTTTTTTTTCCGGATGATTGAGAGGTGTTAAAAGTCACCCGATGACCAGGTTGACGATGCACAGGTGGAAGACTTTCTTGTCTGGGTCGTCATAGGAGATCTGCTCCTCCTCCTTCTCGATCTTCCTCATTAGCTCCTCGGCCTGCAAGACGTTTTCACTCCATCAGTGCTGAATAGTCACAGTCGCGCTATCCAGTGATTTAAGGTATGCAAATAATACAAGTTACCTCTTCATTTTGGCTGTTCATGATGTAGGACACGCACAAGTTGGCCAGGACCACAGCGCTCACATTCAAGATCTACATCAAGATCAACAAATATTTGATTTTGATTTTAAAGTTTTGAATGATTTTATTTTTTTTTTTTAAATGTGTTTATATTCCATTTCTGGATTTTGTTTATTTCTGTTTAATTTTTCTTTTTAACTGTTCTTTTTATTGAAATTTGCTTTCCTGTTGTTCTGTTCAGTGCTTGGTTTAAATGGTCGAAATCTAGTTTGTATTTTTTTTTTTTTTTTTTTAATGTTTTTCAAGTATGCACACTATGTATATAGACTCTTCTATTCGGCGGATATTTTAAATTGCCTTTTATTCTTTTAAACTGAAAATAAGCTAAGGCGAGCTCCGAACTAACCACTACTGACCCTTCCAACGTTCATAATGACAAATTTCCTCCTTCTGACAGTTGCAATTAATCATAATGCACTGCAAACAAAAACACACACACAAAAACAAGAAAAGTTTCACGCATTGTAAAAGAAAAAAATTGAAAATAATAATAAAATATATAATATAATAAAAAAAGGCAAGGCAAAGCTACTTTCTCTATTTTTACCGGCGTTTTGTACGTGCACAGGCAATCCTGCACGCTACACTGCTCCACCTGTGCACAAAGGTTAAAGCGTCAAATGACCTAACAACGCACTTTAATAATAAGCTTTAACCTCGTCCTTCACGCGCCTGGTGGCGTCACTCACGTCGTCGTAGTGCTTCTTGACGATGGGCTCGTACAAGCTGATGGCCTCCTTGTACTTGTTCTGCATGAAGAGCACATGGGCCACGTTCAGCTTCCACGTGTCGTCCTCATTGCACACCTCCATGGACTTGTGGAAGATCTTCTCCACCATCGCAAAGTTTTCACGATTCCAGTAGATCTTGGCTTGGGCCATCAGGACCACGATGTACCTGTGCGGAAGACGTAGAAGAAGAAAGGTGGAGAATGAGATGGAGGCATTTATTGCAAGAATGCCTTTTCTGAACACAGCATAGACGACATCAAGGATGAATGATAAGAGCCAAGTTGAACAATAGAAATGAACACGACTAGAAATATTCCAGCCGTGTGCACGTGTGTTCTCACTTCTCCTGCATGGTGTCATACTCCTGGAGGGCTTTCTTCTGCCCGTCATCGTCTCGAGCCGTCTTGGCCTCTTGCAGCTGCAAACGTTCAGCAAACACAATGAAATAAGTCTCATATATACACAAAAAGATGAAATACGCTTTGTAATGTAATACATAAAGTGATTGTGTTGTTGTTGTTGTTGCCACTTTATTTTGCGAATCCGAAATGTAATCCGTGCACTGTATTTAGGTAAGCATGTATGAAGAGTACAATGATTGAATACAATTATAAAAGTCAGGGGCGGCTGTCACACGTGGAGGCGAAGGAGAGGAACGCAAAAAGACCATGTTCAGTCTTCACCGGGCACCAAACCTGCTGCAGACTCTGGGCTTGAGACCGTTACATTTGAACTTTTGCCATCCCTCTCTTATTAATACAGCGGAACTTCGATTTAACGGATATCTGAAGTAAGGGACCGTCTGGACAGTACATGGGTCCAAAATTAGTTTCCAGTTGTCACTTAATTCGCCGTTGACAAAGTGTTAGTTCCAGAATTGGCCGCTGCTGTTTACTGGCGCTGTGGCACAATATAGCCAGAGACTGGGACACACATATTTCGGGTCACATGTAAACAATAACTAGATCCAGCCAACATACTGTACATGCCCATGTCGACCATGTTGAATGTGGCGACATTTCCAGGCATTGCATCGAATGCGGCGGCCATGATGTCAGGAGTTCTGTTGTATCTATTGCCGCATAGAGCTCTGGTAAACGATGACATCACCTCGCATTTACGTCAAGACAGAGCATGCGCAGATTAGAGTCTTCAATCAACCTACCATGCATGCTTTTGGGATGTGGGAGGAAACGGGAGTACCCGGAGAAAACCTAAGCAGGCACGGAGGGAACACTCAATATCCAACAACATATTTTTTTGGAATAATAGTGTATCCCATCTGATTCAATAAATATTCATGTTAAAAATTTTTTTGGGCTTGTTCGGCCCACAACCTAAAAGTGCGCTTTGAGTTTTGGCCCCCTGCTCTATGCGTTTAATCTTAACGGATTTGGAAATAGGAAGCACACTCATTCCTGGCGGCTCACGAGAGCGACATGATTGTCACCATGACCGAGCACATCAGCGTAGTACGTTTGGATGCAATTTAAAACTTTTCAAACATTTTCAAGCTTTTTTATATTTATTTACAATCACTTTGTACTGTACTGGGCGTTTAAGGCCACGAGAAAAAAAAAACAATACAAAACAAAACAGTAATGTTGTACTGTACAGCAATATGGGTGCATAATGCCACAAAAAAAAGGGCTTGAATATCAACGACGATCGGCTGTAACAGACGACACCCCCCCATTAGTCCGTTAAATCGAGGTTCCACTGTATTTTGTAATAACTCATAGCAGGTAGGGCTGTGAAAAAAATACAATTGGCTAACTCGGCTAAGTCGACCGCACAAATCGGTCGAAGCAAAAATGTCTGCCTCGAGGCAATAAAAAATCTGACTAAAAGCATATTTGCGCAGCCCAGAACCAACTGGCCAGTGTCCATGTTGGTACTGTGTCCTGACTCCGTACCAGCATGTGCAGTTTAAGGATAAAAGTCCGGAGGGGGAGGGGGGATTACTCGAGTACTTGACGAATTATAGGGTAATCGATTGTAAAAAGATTCAATAGTGAACACCAGAGTTGCTATTGGACTATATGGCTGCAGATCAGCTCTTCTGATTGAGATAAAATGGTTTACCCCCTTTTTAGCCAGAAACACTCATAAAGAGAAAAAGGGAGGCAAGGGAGGTGTCTTGAAAGCCCACAACGGAAGAAAAGTAGGTGGACGACCTGCTTGGCCAGCTTGCGCAACTTCTCTGTCATTTTGCCGATCATGTCATCAAATTTCCTGAATGCCTGAACACACAAACAAAAAGACACCTGGTCTTACTGATGTCATAATAATACCACCACAATGCATCTGATTCTTATTCTACCTCCTCTGGTGCCGTCTGGCAGGTCAGCAAGGCATCAAGAAACTCGTACTCATACTAAAAAGGCAAGCAAAAACACACTTATGTTTCCTTCAGCGGACAACCTTCACAATGCTTAAGGATGTTTCAAACCAGAACACCAAAGATGACACATTAAGTTGAGTACAACTCACTGGAGAAAGCAATTTGTAGGTGAGGTGTGCATTTTCTGCCAGGACGTCAGCTGCCAAATCAAAATACTGCCAAGAAACAAGCGTAAGGTTGTATCCAACAAATAGTCCGAAGTCTGGGCACGTGAACTGTTGATAATATACCTCATGTTTGCAGTAGAGCAGCAGCAAGTTACCAAAGGTGACGGGCGGGAAGGACGGCTGCTGCAGCAGGAAGGCCAACTTCTCAAAGCCTTGCGAGGGCTTGGTGTCCATGTTAAGCAGAGCCTGGTTGTGCAGTGTCACCGTGTCCAACTCCTGTGTGTCACATCATCACGACAACAGACTTCACTGAAACAGACACTCTTATATTTTCATTTTTTGTGTTTTGGGGTTATACTTCTGGAAGTGCGTATCATGTGTTACTCACACGAAGCCATTCGAACTGTGCTGGACTTTGGCACCGTCGTGTTTATTTCGGATGTGCAAGTTGGTGGTTGTCGTGAAAAAGTGGCAAAAATAATGACACGACTTGTATGACACCTATATTGCATGAGCGTATGTGCCCATGCACGTTGGTCACAGGCTGAACACGAGCGGTCCAAGAACTGACCCCGTGTCTCATTGCCATTCGATGAGATTGAAAAATTCTAATGTTTCCCAAATAAACATTCCTTTCCTCCAGGTAGGTCCTGAACCATTTAGGGACTTCCAACGTGCTCAGCAGTATGTTGTGGTCTACTGTATCAATGGTGTTTATATATTATGCAAGTTGTCAGTAATAAACCATTGTGTTAGGGCAAATGTATGGCACAACATTATTACAATTTACACTGTTGAAGTCCGCGTGTGTTTTGTAATAAATGCCACGAGAGGACACGAGACGTTCTCACAACAGGAGAAGCGGGACCGACAGACTGACAGACGCACACGCACGCACATTCTCGGTTACCTCCTCTGATCTCGGCGGCATGTCCGTCAAAGCCTCCTGAGCTCCTTTTACTGCCAATGGAGATTTGAATAATCAATTCATCTTTTATTCACATTGCAATTACAAAAAACCGAAGCGGATACTACAATATTTTAGAATATTAAAAGGTGTAATAAAGCTGCTTTCTATAGAAAAGTGAAAGGCTATTGTGGAAAGAATCCTGCTATGCATGTAATATGGCTTCCATCTGTCAATCAAAGTTTTACGTTGGCGATGTTCGTGTGTAGTTTCTTGCAACCCGATCTCTTACAGTTCTTCAGCTGGTACTCGATGGCAGCCTTGAGGTTGAAGGCTTCCACCAGGGCAGTCTGATGCAGCACCAGCGTGTTGCCCACGCTGCGCACGTCGATGCCCTCCGTCGTCAGGCCGACGCTCAGCTCTGCCGCAATGGGAGAGGCACAACTTTTTAGGATCGAGGGACCCTCTTACAAGGGATACATTTGTCCGAGACGAAGCGTGGGGAGAAATTTGGAGCTTCCGATGGTCTTCAACTACTTCAGTGATCAGGAGGGAACGCTGCTGGAAACATGTTGTAAGATATTTTAGCACTCCATTCCACGGAGAGTTTAAAAATGCCCCTGTGTCCTGCTGGAGACAATGTGGTTCGAGTGAGACAAATCATTTTCACGTATTTTGGGGATGCCCCACATTGACACCAAACTGGAGGGAAATACAAAAACCATCTACCGTTGAATTTTGAGAGTCCGCATTTTGGTCAAAATCAACTATTGATTTGAAGGAAGGAAGAAAAACTATTATAAGCTCTTCTAGCGGCTAGTAAAACGTGAAAGTGGTTAACTCCATCACCTCGAACATTGGGCGAGTGGTTTTGGGATAATTCTAGAGCACACCAAGCAAAAAAAATATGCAAAGATTTCAACAATTCCATTATTTTTCTGTCAATATGGGGTGCTGTGTGTACATTAATGAGGAAAAGAATAAACTTGAATGATTTTAACAAATGGGTGCAATATAACAAAGAGTGAAGAATGTAAGGAGGTCTGAATACTGGAGGGATGTGTGTGTACCAACAAAGACATTTCACACGTTCAATAACAACTTAGCCACTGCTAAACTTCAGCAACTTCGCTCGGCTAAAGAGGACGCCGATCAAAATGAGGACAGAACCCTCTACAATCGGGCTATAAACCAGCTGACAAAAGAAATTAACCTCGCAAAGAGAAATTATGCAGAAAAGGTGGAAAAACTGTTTACTGCTAACAAATCTGAATCAGTCTGGCGTGGATGACAATCCCTAACAAACTACAAGCGACCATCCCCTCAAGCGGAGAACAATAAAGGACTAGATGACGACTTCAACACAGCAGATTTCAAAAGGACACTTTCACATCCCACACCCACCTAGCCGCACCACCAACCACCATCACACCTCTGACTCCCCATTCTGCGTTGACAATCCATGAACAGGGTGTGAGACGCATCTTCCAACAACAAAAGATCACAAAGGGGCGGGCCCAGACCTTGTGTCCCCATCCTGCCTCAAAGTCTGCACGGACCAGCTTGCTCCAGTCTTCACACAGATCTTCAATAGCTCTCTGGAACTGTGTGTAGCTTCTTGCAACCCGATCTCTTACAGTTTTTCAGCTGGTACTCGATGGCAGCCTTGAGGTTGAAGGCTTCCACCAGGGCAGCAGACATTCTAGCAGCTTCTTCCTTCTTGCCATTAACTTCTTCAACAGTTACCTTACAATTCAATTGTAACATGCTGCCAATTTTGCACATCTATGTCGGGACACTTCTACGTTATTCACGCACTCACTGTCGTAGTCTCGTCACTGTGCACTATTTGCGTATCTGTTGTTGACCAATACGGGGCACTCGTGCTTGAGAACTCTCTGCACCATTTGCACAATTGTTGTCACTGTTCCAGATTAGTCATTTCAAACTGCTTTAAATTGCTCGATGACTCTGCATCATTTGCACAATTGTCATTGTATCAGCATTACCACATTACTGGTAACCTTGCAGGTGCTGTAGGATTTTAATGACACGGCGTAGCGTGTTACCAATGGTTTTCCTGATGACTGTGGTCCCAGCTGTCTTGAGAATCATTAACAAGTTCCTTCCATGTAGTTCTGGACTGATGCCCAACCTTTCTCATGATCATTGATACCCCACAAAAGTACCCCACAAGGTGAAATCTTGCAAGGAGCCCCAGATGGCAGGAGATTGACAGTCATTTTATTCTCATTATTCTAATTCTAATTTTATTCTAATTAGGTGTCTCCTTTTCACTCAGCCTCTTGCCAATGGTCTTGTAACCCATTCCAGCCTTGTGCAGGTCTACAATTTTGTCCCTGATGTCCTTAGAAAGTTCTTTGGTCTTGCCCATGATGTTTTAGCAGGGCCGTTTTAGCTGGGCCATAACCATAACTACCATGTGGCCCGTAATGGCAATTTGACATCACGATCAAGTCAGATACCTGGATGCTCCCGGATGCCTCGCTCGATGATCTCACCGATGTATTTGAGGGCCTGCGCGTAGTTGCTGAGCCTGTAGTAGCATAGCGCGATATTGTATGACAGAGCTGGCACAGAGAACAAAAAAAAAAAAAAGTTTTTTTCTTCTTTTTTTTTTTCGGTAGTGATTTATGTTTGAGTGTGTTTGTGTACTTACCAGGCACATATCCCAGCACCTGCATGGCCGATGTGAACTTCTTGCAGGCGTCCTCGTACTTGGCATCCTGGTAGAGCAGGCAGCCCATGTTGTACACGTAGTCAGTGTCCTCCGGGGGAAGCTGCTCCACCAGAGACTGCACCCACGCACGACAGTCAGCAATAATAAAAGTCAGTCGGCAATACTATCAGATAGCAATAACTGCGAGTCACTCACCAATACTATTAGTCAGCAATAATAACCATCAGTAAGTAATACTAATGCAACGGACACGCCGTTACAGATGACCCCCGCCAACCCTTTGTTCCTCCTGTCTGGGACAATGCCTGGAGGACTAGCAACACCCACAGGTGGCGGCGAGCTACTGCAACTCTGGAGGAACTAATCACAATCTTCACTGGATTTGAACGTTATATTATAGTTTAAGAACTTTGCATGAACGCCTTAGTGTTACCATCTCAATAGCGCCTCCAGTGATTGTATTTCTGCCAATTTGAATGTCTGATGTCAAATCTGTTTGTCAGCTAAACCGGATGAGACGTTTCACCTTTCAACACAAATGCCACATTGCAAATAATATACTGTTCTCAACAACCACATACAATTGAAACATTCGTTCCAGGGATTAAAGAGGATCTGCGAGTGACAATGCAAAGCTAAAAAAAAATGGTCTCGTTATCTTAAATCCAACAATTAATATTTTATCCCACTGGTTTTAAACCACAAAATAATCCTAGGTTGGAAAAGTAACATTAAGAGGCGGTCAATCTTCCCTGTGGGGGGGGACCACCCCTTTTTGGCTGGGCATAAAGGCTGGAGCTCCCTTTGTTGAGTGCTGGCACTCGTTTGACCAACTTGCCGAAGACTGGCTCAGCCACGAGGTGGCGAGGACACATCGGACCCTTCCCCGCCTCAGGGCACCCTCCCAGCGCGCCGAGCTACCCTTTTGGGTTTCTGGGCAGCTCACGGGCAAGGTCCTTTGGGAAGGAAGCGGGCGGCACACGTCGCCGCCCTGCCTGGGAACTTTTTTTTTTCTTTTCCTTCCTCCTCCTTCCGCCAAATCCACCCGTCCCCCGTGCGGACCGGACAGATACAGATTAGTGCATATTTGGGTTTAAATTAACGATAACGGAAACCCCAAGCTATATGCATTGTCACTACCCGCTCACTGCAGATGTTCATCTGTCCTTTGTTTTGTTTTTGGTAGATCTCATTAGATTTAAACAACAGACCTCTGGTTATCGAGAACTCTTATCTAATCCCTGTAGCAACCTTCTGCCCTCATACATGTACTGTACTATTCTAACATACTTCTCTGCCACTCCAGACGTCCGCATGCAGTACCACAGTTCCTCTCTGAGAACTCTGTCATAGGCTTTCTCTAGATCTACAAAGATCTAGATCTCTAGATCACAATGTTGCTCCTTCTGACCTTCTCTGTACTTCCTCCATCAACACCCTCAGGGCAAACAATGCATCTGTGGTACTCTTTTTAGGCATGAAACCATATTGTTGCTCGCAAATACTCACTTCTGTCCTGAGTCTCGCCTCCACTACTCTTTCCCATAACTTCGTCGTGTGGCTCATCAACTTTATTCCTCGATAGTTCCCACAGCTCTGCCCATCACCTTTGTTCTTAAAAATGGGCACCAGCACACTTTTCCTCCATTCCACAGGCATCTACTCACCCGCTAGAATTCTGTTGAACAAGCTGGTCAAAAACCCCACAGCCACCTCTCATGGATGCGTCTGTACCTCCACAGGAATGTCGTCAGGACCAACTGCCTTTCCGTTTTTTATCCTCTTTAGTGCCTTTCTGACTTCTCCCTGACTAATCATTGCTACTTCCTGGTCCACCACACTCTTCTTCTTCGACACGGAGTTAATGTCTTTTGCGGAGCCGATCAATGTCGGCGAACGATGACATTGAAGCCGATCAGCCGATTAGCATAAAATGCTCATTATCGGCTGCTAACGATCAAACCGATTAGATCGGTTTAAAGTCTCCAATAAATAAGTATCAGTCAGAATAATACACCTCAACAATAATCAGTCAGCAATACCAACCATCAGTCACCAATACTACCTACCAGTCAGTAATACTAACTACCAACAATAATAACTGTCATAATTGATAACAAACCTATCGGTCAACAATAGTCACGAGAAGTCAGGAATAAAAACTAAATACAAATAAAGAAAACCAATTCATCTTTTGGGATGGAGGTTACTTTGGCAGCAGAGTAATTCTCCTCAAAATATTTGATGGAGGCTTGCAGTTTGATCATCTGTAGAGAAGAAAGAGGAAGAGGGACAATTTAGAAAAATCACTTAAATGTCAGCTGTGTTGTCTTTTTCTCCTATTTGGGGTATTCACTGAACACCATCTTGATCATTGCGTGGACCAAGTGACCTTGGTTTGGCTGCTGGGCGTATCCAGGGCGAAGGAAGCCTTGGTGGCCTCGGCATAGGCGCCCGCCTTGTACAGACTCTGAGCGTAGTACAGCCGGTACTCCTCCACCTCGGGGTGCAGCTGCGTCAGCTGCTCGTAGCACTCGGCCGCGCCGCTGAAGTCCTGGACGTGGTAGTAGCAGAAGCCCAGCAGGGACAGCGCCGCCCGAGACTTGAAACACAAAACAGGAACGATTTCCACATTTTTTTTAGACTTTAAATAGACTATCGTTGCATTTTTGGGGAATGTGAGAGGAAGTCAGAGTACCCAGAAAAACACCCATACCAAGCACAGGGAGAACATGCAATCTCCTCACAGGAAGGGCAGAGCCAAGATTCGAACCCTGTACCTCAGAAATGCGAGGCAGACATACCTAACACTAGTCCGCCTTTAAATGATTATTAAATTACATTAAATGTATTCAGTGATTGGACTCGTCTTGCGAATTAGAATTTTCTAGTGTAACATCAAACACTTTCATTGGGGTGTGCTCCTTTCCCCCCCTCTAATATTTGAAGCTGTGAGAAAGAGATGGGACATCCTTATGATCAAACACTTACCCTGGTGTGCTTTTGAAGTTGGCTGTTGAGAATGTGAATGGCCTCAACATACTGGCTGTCCTTAATCTACAAGACAAATCAACATGACGCCACATCACGTTTTTCTTATTAATAGTCATTTTGTAACTCAAACAGGTCTTTTCTTGTTTCATTGCTGAGCCATGTTAATAGTGAATCGCTGTTTACAAGCAAGAAACAGTAACATAATTCAATGAATGTTCCTGTAGTTTGACGTCAAGCTACCGAGCTAAAACTAAGCTAAGCACATCCAGGACAACTCCCGTCACATAACCTTCGTATTCTTACCAGTTTATAGATAGTAGCAGTATACTCCCCGTCTTTTATCGTCATCATGATGCCAAACGTGTAGATTTCACAGCTCCAAATGAGACCGAATCTGCCAAATTCCCAAAAAACAAGCGACGCTAACTAGCCAGTTAGCTAGCTGGCGTGCTCGCACAGAGCAAGCTGACTTGTGTTACCTAGCAACCTCCCGCACCGGAAGTAAGAGTTTTGACGGGCGTTTATGAAAACCAATCATGTTTGAGGATGCAGCAACTACGATATTAAATATTCTGTTCGTTATTTACATAGTTTTAGATAACAGCAGTGCACACCCTTTATTGCCAGGGATTAAAAGAACAACCTTTATTTATTTATTTATATAGTGAGGGGGAAAAATATATATATATTACAGCAATTTTTTAAGAAATGGCCGTATCAATTCTGCCTAGCTACAAGTGGCCAGGAACAGATAAACAACAGTTCTGTTTGCAAGTTAAGCTTCTAAATTGTAAAGTTTTATTATGAATAACAAACGATGAATACACACGCCTACACTAATCGTGAATATGTGTAAAAAGACAAACATACATTGTAGTGTGCAAATGGAAGTGCCCACGGATGTACTGGGCCCAAAATTCAGCCCGGGAATTTAAATGGCGAGACCCCCTGTGCGTCAAGTGAAGACCGAATTTTTTTGGGTTTCTCCTGCCTTGTAACGAAGTCCCGAATACTAACCAGTTAGCGGTCACCGTGATTTTAGGTCTCATCACTTTTATACACTACATGCATAATACAATTGCCTACCCAGTACGGCAGCGTTACACACGGAATATCTACCGGTCTGTTTATTGCTGCTTCCTGTTCCATTCTCTTCCTTCTCCCCCAATAAGACCACCACATCTTCCTGCTCCTCCTCGTTCTCCAAGAACAGCACCACCTCCTCACTGCCATCATGGGTTCACCCAGTCGCTCAATAACCCCTCTGCTCGTGACCCCCCCCCCCCTGGTGCTGCTAATCATCATCATCATCATCATTCTCATCATCATCATGAGTTATGTTCCCGTCAAAATGAGGATGTCGTCTGGGACAAAATGAGGATGTCTTCTGGGTAGATGAAGACGCCGCTCACACTTCGCAGAGGAGATTCAGGACCCTGTTCATAACAGGAAGATTCCGTCACGAATCACAAACACATGCTGCAGCCTGCAGGTTATACAGGTAATCTATACCGGGACTGCGGCCGGCTGCCGGGACTCTCGGCTCGGCGTGCACGGCGCGCGCGACCGATTCGCTCGTGCACGGCTTTGTTGACATCAGGCTGCCCTATAAATCGTCTTGCATTTGTTGAATAATAGTCTGTAATTATGTTTTGTTAAAAGATGGCTGTGTGTGCTGGAAATTATATAGGAATTATCCTATTAAAAAAAAAAAAAAAAAAAAAGATTCTTGGCCAGGTGGGCCCGGAATGGACCGCCGTTTGGGAGTTGTCCCGAAATCCCCAATTGCCACCCACCCCTGGAACTGCCCTCCACCGCAGAATCAAAATGGCAACAGCCAGTCACCTGCTAAAACAATTACTACCACAAATTTGGGATTTGTACTTTCTGCTCACAGTTTGGCCTTGGTGGAGGTCATCGAGCGATGCTTTAATTATAGGCGGTTAGTTCGAATTGTAATTACTGTAATTACTGTAATTACCGGGACTAATAAAGTTGATCTCATCATAGTTATACATGGTCATGAAAACAACACACCTAAAAAAATACAACTAAATAACTCTGCGATTGCCCCGTTTCTAATTGTCACGCATAAATGTTCAATAATTTAAACAATAGCTTTTGCAAGGTATTGTACATCATGTGACTAAAGCACACACGTGTGTTTTTTTGTTTTTTCTTTTGACTTAAATGAGTCATTTTATGAAAGATGTCCGAGAAAAACAAATATAAGAAGCAAGCCAGAGGTGCTGGAGCCCCGCCTCCAACGCAAAGCACACTGTGGGCCTCCAAAACGCTGGACAAACTTGACCGCAGTCTTTGTGTGTTTTTGACATTTAGTCCGAAGAAGGGTGTGTTCTCGTTTTCTTTCGCCGAGCGCTGCCTGGTGTCAAACGTGTCGGAAAGCAGACGACTGACGAGCGGTCCTCAGGTGACACACTTGTGCAGCAGGTACGTGCGTAATTCATAACAATCCTTTGAAGAGCAGAAAAGGTTTCACGCTGTATCTTTTTATGGGAACATTGTCTGCTTGCGTGCTGGGATAGTGCACAGGACGCCGTGGACGATTCATTCGGTGGTCTCGAAACAACAGCCGTTGTTTTGAATACGTCGTCGAATAAAACATCATCTTTTAAGACTTATTGAAATACTTGAAACACAAGATTACTCAGCAGGGCAGCAGGATTCCGGGTGGAGTGTTTTTGTTTTCTTTGGTGACTGGACGGAAAGTTAGAGCAATACTGAAATAGACAATGAAGGGTGAAATGGAAGTCATATGAGATGAACTCATACGAGACTGTTCAAAATGTTAAGCGTGAATTTGACATTTTGAACGACATTAAAAAAAAAAAAGTTTGCTTTCTTATCTTATATATTCATCCATGACTGCTGACGTCTGGAGTGTTCGGTGAGGCTTTCAAGCAACGGTTATGTTTCCGAGTTAGTCGAAAATTTGAATTTCAAGCCTAGGTTGGGGTTTAAAACAAGAGTTCGGGTTTCAAATTAAGGAATCACACCAGGATTGTTAACGAGGATTAGGGTTTCAATAAAATGGTTGAAATTGGTTAGGGTTTCAAGGCAAGATAGTGGTTTCAAAGTAGCATTTCAAATTAGGGTTCCAAGCCTGAGTTAGATTTTCAACCTCGGGTTTGCGTTTCAAACAAGGGTTAGGGTTTTAAATGAAGGTCTCAAGCCAGGGATAGAATTTCAAATTAGGTTTTGGAGGCAAGGGTAGAATTTCACGCAAGAATTACAAGCCTAGGTTAGGGTTTGAAGTTAGGGTTTCAAGCTTGGGTGTAAGGTTTCAAAGCAGGTTTAGGGTTTCAAAGTAGGATGTAGGAAGGTTTCCTGAGAGGGTGTGATGTGTACACGTTGATGCATCCAGCAGATGATGTCCTTACAGAGTGTTTGCGCAGGTTGTGGTGTGGACGATTGCCCAAAAGTTGACCTTGGCGGTACTGGTCTTGTTGGCCATTGCAGCGGCAACTGTGACGGCGCAGCGGCGGCGCGCGCAGGCTCGGACGCGGACGGCCGACGCGGACGAGTGGAACTACCGGGATGGCTGTGAGCAAACAGATTTCCCTCTCTTCTGTTTACTCGACGTGAGGGGTTCAGGGGTCCCGACGATGGTGTCAAAGGCAGAGGCGACGACAAACATTGGCGGCACATTGAGCCGGAAAACCGGAAAACAAACTGTACGTGAACAAACACAATACAATATACAAAGAAGTGAATGTGAGCATCGGCAAGAATAGTCAGCAACATTATATGCAGCAAAAGTATCAAAAACAGAATTTATACACAAACTGGAGCAGTGGAGTGACAACCACTGTCCATGGATCAATAATACTATACATAGAATATACTATACAGCAATGAGTTTGAGCGGTAAGGTTGGGCCCCGGGCATTCAGTGACCTAATCCACCTCTTAATAACTCTTATCTCATCGGGGAAATAAGGTACAAAAACGCTGCACAAGGATAGCTACGTGTTGCATTAAAGAAGAAACACAGTGACCTTTATATTCCAGGACATCATCTCCGAATGAGTCCAAACCTGAATAAATAGATACTGTATGGTAAATTTAAAGCGCAGCAACCAAGGTCAACAGCCTTGTATGTATTAAGAATGCAATAACCACCAGAGTGATATTAGTATATCAACTATACATGAATTGAAAACATAAAGGAGCAGTGTTGGTTGTACGTCTCCAAGCTAATGCTAATGTAAGTAAATGTCGTTATCGTCTCTCATTGGTTCCCCGTCTGGTCCCGGCTGACAGGGTCAGCACGAGGGGGGTGGCCAAGCTGACTCAGATCCTGGACAACTGGCGCTTCGACATACTCAACCAGATGAAGGGACTCCTGCAGAATGACCACCAGTCCCTGCTGCCCGACTACGCCAGGTACGCCGCGAACCGACCCGACAACGCAAAAGTACAAGGGCCCGCCCAGTAGAGGGGATATTGCCTCCCAGCCAAAGGGTTCCCACAGGAATGTGCTCCTTTCACGGGGCTGGAAATAAACACGGAGGGAGCGCAGGGTGCAATTGGGAGAAACTATAATCATAGAAACTTATTAAATAAACAAAAGGAAGTTTGGTGGTTCCCGCGTCCCGCTGCAGCTCGGATTGGAGGGCGAGACATTACGACGGTCCAGTAGTTAAAATGACACGTTATCACTTCCCTTTTCGTGCTTTTATTCGCACAAATTGCTGCTTCAGCTTTTTCTTTCTTCTTCCGCTCACATAAAGATGGAACTTCGATTTGGTTGTCTTTCAAAACAAAATGTTCCATTCAGATCAGTCCTATTTGGTAGCAAGTTAGTTAGCAGCTAGTTGAAGAAGTCATCGATGTAGCAGTTGGTTCACAAAAGGCTACTGGCTGAGAGTCCTACCAAGTCAACAGCAATCAAACAAAACCAAGAGTCAGAAACCAACCAAAATAAATATACAGTAGTTGGCAATAATCCGCATGACTTGTCCCGCAAGCTAATGGCTAACAGCGCAATACAGAAAGTAGAAACTTACCAAAACGAATATAGTTAGTAGTAATGCACTTGGTCACTGGTCACAGAAGATTCAAATTAAAGTCCTTTGTTTACAAAAAGCTACCATTGAAGAGTTCAATCAAGTCAACTGCAATGGAGAAAAGCAGGAAGTAAAAACCTGCCAAAGTTCATATACTGTAGTTAGCAGTCATGCACAAACAGCTCGAAAAAGAGTGAATACTTATTCTCAATCATCCACATGACTACTGGTCACACAAGGACACAAAACACTTTGTTCACAAAAACCTACCTTGACATGTTTTGCCTCCGTCCAGGATCCAGCCTCTATCTGAGGCTCTGGGGGATCTCTACAAGGAGTTTAACTCCCTGAAAGCTCATCTGGGCGAGCTGACGGAGAAGTTCACCGCCATGGAGACCTTCATGGACGAGGTGAAGGCCAGCCGGGGAGGCAGCCGGCCCCAGACCCAGGCCTCGGCCCCCGTCCCCAGGCAGACGGGCAGGCGGGTGGTAAAAAAGAAGAC
Source organism: Phycodurus eques (assembly GCF_024500275.1). Taxonomy (NCBI): domain Eukaryota; kingdom Metazoa; phylum Chordata; class Actinopteri; order Syngnathiformes; family Syngnathidae; genus Phycodurus; species Phycodurus eques. The sequence goes on along the minus strand of NC_084540.1, from coordinate 2,930,245 downwards.
CACCCCTGCGGCCGCCACCTCCTAAAATGATCATGTTCACGCTTTCATTCTTACTCTGCTTTTTTTTATGCAATGACATAATAGAAAAACACAAAAATATGATTTGGTGGGTTGTAACAACGTGTTTGTTATTGGTCCAGGTAAGTGATGAGAAGCTATCGAGTAACCATGAAGGATTTTCTTCCCTTCTGGAAACATTCGTGTCGTGTCGGCACACTTTGAGGGATTTGCTCTTGCTGGTGGAACTCAGCCCAACGTGCTGAACCGCATCCAAGTCGGATTGTTCGGACGCGCTTGCTTCCGCTTTGCGCTTTGTTTCCCGCTGCATCACGCGCTCGCAAACAGGCGCACACATACGCTCCAGTGAACAAATAAAGTCACTTTTTGCATCAGAGGATGTTGATTCATTAAAAAAACATGTTTGCTATGATAAGACTGTATTGGTGAATGACCATCTGTGGACTTGTAGACTGAGATGGTACTGCATATAATAATTGACACGTAGACTGACTAATGAAGAGTAAGTGATGTAACCAACCAATCACTGGTGCTGCCTGTAATTGTTGACACTCTTGACTGACCAATTTCGGCATGGAGGATGAAACAATCGCATCATGGACCAGTCACTAGTATTGCGTGGAATGACTGACACGTAGACTGACCAGTGACTGGTGCTGTGCCGATGCTCATACGTGCTGTATCTCTACGTGTCATCTGTGGACTCTCGCTGCTCATCTCCTGCATGGAGTGAGATTGAGAGCAAGTGCAGATTACACACATTTACAGTGAGTTCCTAGTGTCAATAGGATTACTCATGTTTCCCCCATGACTCTGATGTCACACCAAGTGGGTCACAGAACCCAAAATAACTTAGGATGCATTGGTTGGCTAAGGACAAAGTTATTGGGACACTTAAAGGAAGTGAAGAGAAGTGGGATGAGTCTTGGTCTCAACTCCTCAAAATCTTGGTATTGACTTGGTCTCAGATCCACAAAGTATCGAGCCGCGACTTGGTCTTAAATTCTTTGAGTCTTCAGTCTTGATTATGACTTGGTCTCAAGTCCTCAAATTTGTGATGCTATAAAGTCCTCAAATGATTGGTTTTGGCTTGGTCTTAAGTCCTCAGTCTTGGTCTCAACTTGGTCCCAAGTATGAAAAGTTGTGGTCTTACCAATGTCTCAAAGTCTTGGTACTGACTTGATCTTAACTCTTCAAATTCTTGCTCTTAAGTTGGCCTCAAGAGCCAAGTCAATACCAAGAAATTAAGACCAAGACTTTGATGACTTGAAACTCAGTAAAGATCAAGACTTTTAGGACTCGATGGGAATAAGACTTTGTGGACCTGAAATCAAGTCAATACAAAGACTTTGAGGACCAAGACTTTTAGGACTTGAGATCAAGTCAAGAAAAAGACTTTTAGGACATGAGTCCAAGTCAAGACCATGACTTTGAGGATCTGAGACGAAGTCCACAACAAGACTTTGAGGCCCAAGACTTATAGGACTCGAGATCAAGTTGAGACCAAGACTTTTAGAACTTGAGGCCAAGACGAAGCCTTTGAGGACTTTCTAAGACCAAGAAATTCAGGATCCAAGTCCAAGTCAACACCAAGACCAAGAGGAACAAGGCTTTAAGGACTTCAGATGAAGTCAAGTAAGACGTTAGGACTTCAATCCAAGTCAAGACCAAGACTTGGAGGACCTGAGACCAAGTCAAAGCCAAGACTTTGACGACTTGAAAGACGACACTTTAGACCAAGACATTAAGGATGTGAGACCAATTCACAACCGACACATTGAAGTAGGAAAGCCGGAGCCGAGATTCAAACCCAAACCTCAGAACTACGAGGAAGATGTCCTAACCACTAGTCCACCCAGTTGGCTGTTTTCAACCCAACGCGAATTAAAAACAATGAACAGCGAGTGGTGTCTGTGAATAGTGTGACAAAGAGTGCAAATCGGGCTGAGTCAAGCAGAGAATCCCTCACATGAACGGAGGAGCGTGTCAGGTGGACGAGTCAAGGGAAACGGCCTATTCTTCCACACCCGTGATTCACGGTCCTGCCATCATCGGCGGCGACCGATCACGTTTCCGTGCCGGCGGGGTCGTGGGATCGATAATGAATTTCATGCCTTGTGGCATCAGCGACATGCCGTACTGCCGCTCGCCAAATACCTCGTCGCGGTCTTTCTCATCCGTCCTGGGCCGTCACGTTTTCTATTGATTTGGGAGTTCACGCCTCATCTCTCGGGGGCCCCCGTCACATGCTGGGCAAAGGATGCTTTGGACACAGGATGAGATGTACTCTTCAAGGAACAGGACACCGGGACAGTTGTTGTGAGAGAGAAAATGACTCGGTCTGATGTAGAGAATACATGGAAACTCCGTTTATCGTGTTCCAGACTCATTCGTGGTAGGTGAAAACCACCTCGATCCTGGATAAATCAAACTGTTCTGGCAGTTCCCCCAGATGTGCTTGAAGCCCTCTTTCATCTACAACCACTTCATCCAACAAATTGCATGGATTCTTTACGTCTTTATGTTGTATGTTTTTTTTTTTCTTTCCTCTCGGAAAAGGAGTTTCTGCTCTCTTTTTGCCACACCGGAGATCAGACGTGAACCGTCAGGGGTCTCCAGCACCACCGTAATGAAACACCTCCGTGGCTGGTGTAATAGTCGCGCATTATTTATGAGGTGAGCACCAGAGGTCATTTGATGTGGCCCACGACAGAAAATCATGTGCGTCGACTTGATTTGTTTTTGCTAAAATACTACAAATTGCAAATTGTCTTCATTTTTAATAAGCTCCCTTATAAAAGACTTTAACTAGTTCAACAAACGTGTGTTTTTCTTTTGAAATTGCCGTCAATTTGTTGTGTATACATGATGTAATAATATGAGACGATCATGCATTTCTATGGGTTCAGGGTCATAAGAGCCCTCCGAAGGAAACCACCACTATGACGTGGTCCACAATAAAAATGTGTTTGACAGCCCTGGGTTAGGGTTGTAACTCAATGTTTCAAGCCAGGAGTAGGGTTTCAAATTCCATCAAATTCATTTTTGCTCCAAGCCAAAGTGAGGGTTTGAAGCCAGGGTTACTGTTTAAAATCAGGGTTTCAAAGTGAGGTTATGATTTCAAATTTGGGTTTCAAGCCAGGGTAATGGTTTCAAGTCGGGTTTTCTAATTAGAGTTTCAAGCAGGTGGTTAGGGTTTGAATTCAATTTTTCAAGTTAGTGTTTCAAGCGAATGGTTTCTTCAGACTTTCGGCTTCAAACCAAATTTAGAATTTCGTAGTAGCGTTTCAAGACAGGATTAGGGTTACAAGTCTAAGATAACGTTTCAAACTGGGGCTTCAAGTCAAAGTTATGTTTTCAAAGGTTTTCAAATGAGGGTTTCAAGCAAGTGGTTTGGTTTTCAAATTAGCCCTTGAATTTAGGATTTCAAGCCTGGGTTAGAGTTTCAAAGAGGGGTTAAGGTTTCAAATTAGGGTTTCAACTAGACCAAATGTAAGGTTTCGAAGTACGGTTTCAAGACAGGATTAGGGCTTCCAGTGTGGATTAGGGTTTTAAATTAAGGCTTTAAAACAAAATGAAGGTTTCAATCTAGGGATTCAAGGCAGTGTTAGGGTTTCAAGCAAGTGTTTTTAGGGTTTCAAATGAGTCTTTCAAGCCTCATTTAGGGTGTCAAATTAGAGCTCATTTTTATTGCGGGCCGCATTGTAGTTACGGTTTCTCTCCGAGAGCCATTAAACCACATAAATCTTTCAGCGCCTCCTCATATTATTACATAGACACAACAAATTGAGGGATAACTCGTTTAGAAATCAACATTCAAGGATAACAGTGTGTTCAGCTATTGTTCAAGTTACTGTAAAGCGGGGTTTGGCAAGCAAAAACTGCTTAAAATTTGAGCAAGAATCATGGAAGTTGCACCTGATTTGCTTTCGCGGACCCCATAAAATGATGTGGCGGGCCGGATTTGGCCCCCGGGCCTTGAGTTTGACCATAGTTAGCACTTCCAAACTTGGGGCTTCAAAGTAGGGTATCAAGACAGCACTCGGGTTTCATGTCTGGGTTAGTGTTTCAAAGTAGGGTTTCAAGATATGATTACGGTTTCAAGCCTGGGATAAGGTTTCAAATTGTGTCTTCGAGCCAAAGTTATGTTTTAAATGAAGGGTTTCCTGCTCGGAGTAGGGTGTCAAATTAGGGTTTGAAGCCAGTGTTAGGTTTTCAAAATGAGGGGTTTGAAGCCTGGGTTACAGTTTCAAGTTGGATTCATCTGTCAAAAAGCTAAAGAAAGATGGGAGCTCTGTGCCACGAATTGGAGATCAACACTCTGCTTCCTCGTTATTGAAGCCCTTGCTGGCTTCACACCACACATCACACCAAATGTGTGTGTGTGTGTGTGTGTGTGTGTGTGAGACATGACTCCATGGGGGCTCTTTTTATTGGAGCATCTGCTGTCTTCTTCACGTTGACTCCATCAGAATCAGAATCAGAATCATTTTTATTTTGCCAAGTATGTCCAAAAAATTCAGGTTTCCAGCCAGGGTTAGGGTTTGAAGTTTGGGTTTCAGGCCTGGAATAGTGTTCCATTTTAGGGTTTTGCGACCGCGTTGTGGTTTCAAGTTTGGGTTTTAGGCCTGCGTTAGGGATACCAACAATGGTTAGTGTTTCAACTCGGGATGAGGGTTTTTAAATTAGGGTTTGAATCCAGAGTGAGAGTTTCAAAGTAGTTTCAAGCCAGGTTTAGGGTTTCAAATGAGGTTTCCAAGCCTGGGCTAGAGGTTCAAACAAGGGTTAGAACCGGGGTTGCCAACCATCTTATCTTATCGATAAAGAAGACTTCCGCGGACATTTCAAAGTAAAACACTACAGAAATCACAGCGTGAAAAAAAAGTTTCAAGTGTAAGACATTCTCATGCGTATTAATCCATCCATCCATTTTCTACCAAACTGCGGCCGGCTCGAGCCAATGCCAGCCGTCCTTCCGGACACAGTCGGGTCAGAGTCCATTTTTATGTGATAATGCGGATTGTGTTGTGAGTTCGAGGAGTATCCCTTCAACAAGCGGTGTTTGCATTTGAAAACCCGCTGGAACTCTTTAACACGCCTATCGAAACCACTCTACGTATGCACGCGAGCAGTCGTTCTCACACCTAAAACATATCAAGACCGAGCTGTGACCCGTTTCGTCCATGACGTCTTCTCCGTCTCCTCATCCTGCCTTTCCGCCGTTTCAGCGACGACGTCAAAGCCCACGAAGCGGCGCGAGCGTGTCACGCTGATCTCCGAGCGGACCGGCCCAGCCGGGTTGCGAGGCCGCGAGGGACCGGCTTGGATTAGAGATTGGGACAGCGAGATGGAGGAAGGATTACGCTGCCTGAATCATTTTGTTTGCACGGCAACGAGACGACCGCAAAGAGCACAAAAAGAATCCAGGGAGCCGGGGTCTTCTCTGACCCAGATAAATGACCCCCAAAGTTGCATTTCCACCTAAAGTTCCAGCAGATTTGAGCTCTCTGTACTTTCAGTTTTGAGTTAGGAGCGTGGCCGCGGAACGAATTCAACTTGTAAATCGAGGCTCCAGGGATTGGATATCTTGCAGGTGTAACTAAAGCGAGTGTTGGCATGTAAGTGGTGCGTTTATGCAGTCAGAAGGTGACCTCAGAACGGTGGCGTTGATGATGTATTTTCTATGATGCCGCGGCGAGGCGATTTCTCCCGGCTTCAATTTTCTACCTCGGGAAAGAGTTCCATCAACACTTCCATCGGATGCGTGGCCAGCCGAGACACTTTGACACTGCTGAGGGGGGGGTAAAAAAAAATAAAAACGAGAGCGCCGACGTGACGGGACGGCCTTCAGCTTTGCATAAATCCCACAGTCAGCAAGTATATTCAAAAAATATGCTTGCAGTTCTGAAAGACAATGACAGCTCGGGTTGGTGGGGACAGTCACAAGATGGAAGCCTGGCACCTTTTTGTAAACCGTAGAGCAGAACTAACGTGGTGTTGAAACGCAATCCGGGGGGGAGGGAGAAATAAGCCGTAAAAAGTTTTACAAGAAGGAGGCACGTCTTGTTTGTGTTAAGACGAAGCAATATGTCGCCGCAAAGACTGATACACTCGCAGACACCACAACTCTCATCTATTATTTATATGCAGCACACGCACGCCATCGACTTCGCTTCACTGTCTTCTTCACGTGTGGAAAATTCACAACTCAAACACAATCACTCTAAAAATCACCGATCAAATTTCAAACATATTTTAGACACAGATTTGGAATCAGATTTAGAAACCGCATCCATGTATGAATCAATTTTTTAGAATTCGACCCGGAATCAGAATCAGCTTTAGAATCCACGTTGCAGTCATAGTATGTAGAATCAGTTTTAAAATCAGAATCAGATTCTTACTGTCTACTTATGTTTTTTTATATTATTGAATTCTTATTACTACGATTACATTTTTTGTTGTTTTGAAAAAAAATCATATTTGGGAAAAAAATGTGAATCAGAATTTTTCATCAGATTTTGAATTTGAATCACAATCAAATTCTGAATCAGAAACAATTTTAGAATCCAGGATTTTTTTTTTTCTTTTTTTCTTTTTTTTTTTTTTACAAATTTAGAACATCCTCCTCAAATAATGAAGCATCGGCATTTAAAAAAAAAAAAAAAATCAAACACACATCTCATACCCAAGTTGCACAATGTATTGATATTACAGCCATTCATAAAAACAATAATGATAATTTTAACGATAACAAATTCGAAAAAGATAATGAGTTGACTAATGTCCTGACTTAGTTTGATACGTTGTCCTGGAAGTGCAAAACAATAGAACAAATTATGAACCCAGCAAGCAGATTGCGCCAGCTCTGTTTAGCAAACGGTCCAACTCGTAATGTTGGGTACTTGTAGTTCTGGGTTCATTTTTTTTTTTTTTTTTTTTTAATTTTTTTTACGGTGTGATAATGAAGTAAAGGTAACCTACAAGAGGATACGAAGTCTATTCAGCGGAGAGATCGTCAACGTCGGACGAGGACGTGCTCACGGATGCCGGGAAGACGCGACCGTCCTGTCTGCTGATGGATTGTCGTCGTGGGGTGGGTGTCAAGGCCTTGTCGGCTCTGACATATATTACGGGCGGCACGTTGGCGACTGGTTAACACATCTGCCTCACAGTTCTGAGATGCAATGAATCAATCGTTACACCCTTACACAAAAAGTATTTGGTCAGCCACCAATTGTGCAAGTTCTCCCACTTAAAAAGATGAGAGAGGCCTGGAATTTTCATCATAGGTATAACTCACCTGTGAGAGGCAAAAAAACCCAACAAAAATGAAAAAAAAAAATTTGAAAATGACGTTGTCTGATTTTGAAAGAATTTTCCTCCGGGCTACTCCGGTTTCCTCGCACATCCCCAAAAACACGCATGGTAGATTGATTGAAGACTCAAAAATAAACTAGCTTTTGGATTCAAATATACTGCGCACATGTCTTTTGCGGAGCCGATCAAGGACGTCATTGATCGGATCGGCGGATTACGACATCAAAGCTGATCGGCATAAAAATGATAAATATCGTCCGACAGGGGGACACGTCCGGCACTGCAGGTTTTGAGTCCCTGGCGGGGTCGTGTGTTACTGATGGTAGCCTTTGTTCCTTCGTTCCTTTGGTCCCAGCCTGGTGCAGGTCTACAAGCTTGACAGCTCTTTGGTCTTGGCCAATAGCGGAGTTTGTAGCGGGACTGTTTGAGTTGTGGACAGGTGTCTTTTATACTGATAACGAACTCAAACAGGTGCCATTAATACAAGGAACGAGCGGAGGACAGAGGAGCCTCTAAAAGAAGAGGTTAAAGGTCTGCGAGAGCCAGAAATCTTGCTTGTTTGGAGGTGACCAAATATTTATTTTCCACCATAATTTGCTGTGTGATTTGCTTATTTTTCTCATTTGATCTCTCATAGGTGAGGTATACCTACGATCAAAAATACAGGCCTCTCTCATCTTTTGAAGTGTGAGAACTTGCACAATTGGCCACCCGTTCCCCCGATTGAGATGCTGCGGCGTCACGCCAGACGTCCCGGCCACAAATGTGGCTGAACTGCAACAGAAAAGAGAAGTGGAACCAAAATTCATCCTGGTCGTTGGGGACTTTTGATCTGCAACTGCAGGAAACGTTTGGTTGAGGTTGTTGCTGCCGATGGAGGGTCGAGCAGGTATTCACTCCAAGGGTCGGCTTACTTTTCCCTCTCTGTCCTGTTTGCGTGTTTCGTGTTGGTGTGAATTCGGTGTGCACGTGTGAGGATTTTTGGAAAGGCGCTGCATGCGCGCGCGCGTGTGCCTGTGTGACGTACAACGAAGAAGAGAGAGAGAGAGAGAGAGAGAGAGAGAGAGAGAGAAGGAGAGAGAGAGACGGACTCTAAAAAGTCTGCTCACAAGCTGCGGGGACGTGGACCGAGTCCTCCTCGCTACTCTCTTCACCGGACTGGCCCGGTAGCAGAACAACTGCAAAAAAGACAGACAGACAGAAGAAGAAGAAGAAGAAGAAGAAGGAGTACCGCACGGTGCAAGCTCCGCGCGCCACGCCGCCTGACGCGCCGCCACTATCCTCTCCTCTCCTCTTCTTCTCTTCTCTTCTCTTCTCTTCTCTCCTTTCCTCTCCTCTCCTCTCCTCTCCTCTCCTCTCCTCTCCTCTCCTCTCCTCTCCTCTCCTCTCCTCTCCTCTCCTCTCCTCTCCTCTCCTCTCCTCTTCTCTCCTCTCCTTTCCTTTCCTTTCCTTTCCTCTCCTCTCCTCTCCTCTTCTCTTCTCTTCTCTTCTCTCCTCTCCTTTCCTTTCCTCTCCTCTCCTCTCCTCTCCTCTCCTCTCCTCTCCTCTCCTCTCCTCTCCTCTCCTCACCTCACCTCTCCTCTCCTCTCCTCTCCTCTCCTCTCCTCTCCCCCTCCGCGAACATGAAGACAACGCGCAAGTGTCGCGCTCTTCTGTCCGTGGGCCTGAACCTGGCGGCGCTGCTCTTCTCCACCACGGCCTTCATCACGACGTACTGGTGCGAGGGCACGCAGCGGGTGCCCAAGCCCAACTGCAGCGCGCAGCGGCGCCACAACTGCATCGACTACGGCGTCAACGAGACGGACCAGAGCAAGGTGCACTACAGCTGGGAGACCGGAGACGACCGCTTCCTCTTCAGGAGGTTCCACACCGGAATCTGGTACTCGTGTGAGGAGAACATCCACGAGGCAGGTGGGTGGAGCGACGTGGGGTCCTCGCCTTCCTCTCCCCCGCGGGCTGTGACCTTTCGGCCGGCTCCTTCCTGCGTCGGGCCCTGTTGGTGCTTGGGGTGCTTTTACTGGAAACTCATTTCAAAACATGCTTCACAAAGGCTGTCTTTTGCAACCTAATCCGATGCATCGGCATTAGAGAAAATAAACAGATTAAGCGGGGTCCACACACAAAGAAAATCGGGCCAAATTTGAACGTTTCCCTCCCTTTCGAATAAGGTGAACAAAAGCTTGATTTTTGATTGAGTATTTTCCTTCCTTCCGGATTAAAGTCAACATAGGCCCGATTATCAGATTTCTGTGAAAGATGATCCTGAGTAATTCGACACACATACCGATAATCTGTCTGAATTTGAGCATTTGTCCCCTCTTGCCATCATTGGCCAAAGCCTGTTTATTGGATGTCTCCAAAAGATTAAATTGAGCATTTATCCTGTGGTGCGGGGTGCACTGATAGCGATAATCGGGCCAAATTTGAGCATTTTCCGATCAAAGTCAGCACAGGCCCGATTTATCGGATGTGAAACATGATCCTGAAAGATTACCCTGTGTTGTGGGGTGTGTTATGTGTGATTTTCTACCCCAATCTGCTTGGAAATAAGAAACGTTTAACCTGTTTAATATTTACAATCAAAATATCCTTACATGTGTGCTCCACAACGAGTAGGGCCAAGCCACAGACTCTGTGATTGTCACGTGAAATGGAACGATGGCCCGTTAATCAGAGAACACACATACCGACGATCAGTATGAGTGATTATCCTGTGGTCTGGGGTACACACATACCGATCACCTGGCTGAATGTGATCATTCGTCCCCTCTTGCTATCATCCGCCAAAACCTGATCGCTGTATGTCTCGAAAAGATTCTTCTGAATGACTAGCTTCATATGTGGGGTACACACATACACGTACACACAATTTGAGCATTTGCTGATCTTCGTCAGCATTATCCTAACTTATCTGACGTAAAAGATGATCCTGAGTACGAAAGTTAACAAAATAATGTAATCAAACAAGTGAACCACTAGCAATAGTAATAATGATAAAGTAAGTCTACTTTTGGTACAACTTGAGATGGGAGGGACCTGACTTGCGAATTTCTCGAGATTTTTCTGATGCTGACATAAATGCCATAGATGGGCAAATGACTAGCCTCTACGTGGCAGTGTTATAACCCTTGAAGCGAAGTACGTGGTACATTTCAGCACAAATTTGGTGGAGCAAAATATGGAGGCAGATACTGTGAATGCGAATGGGGATTTAGGTCCGAGCCCGACTCACGGGCATACGTTCTTTATCCTCTGCAAAGAACGACAACTACTACGGCTGTACTGAGGAGTTGATACCGTCTCCGGGTAAAGCGCAGGTGCCACACTCGAGGGCCGAGGGCCAGTTCCAGTCCACCACATTATCTTGTGGCCAGTGAAAGCAAATCGCGTGTGTGGACTTTTTTATTTTTTATTTTTTTGCTAAAATACCCAAATTGCTAATTGTCTTAGCTTTGAATCATTTTGAGGTGTTGCGAGCATTTTTCATTTATTTTTTGTTGCCGAGCCCCCTTTTTTAAAATAAAGTCAATGATACTTGAACAAACTTTTTTTTTTTTTTTTTTTTTATGGGCTTCTGATTTCAAATCTAGTCAGCCATCAATTTGTTGTGCATATGTAATAATATGAGACAATTAGAGAGAATTGGAGAATATATTAGTATGTGAATGGATGGATGGATGTACTATACTGCCTCCAGGCGGCTAAGCAAATAGTGTGACAAAAATGGTTGAAATTCTGTACCATCTGTTTAATTGTCAATACTGTATTTTTGTATAGAGTACAATATTATAGAGTTCTATTTTTTTTAGCCTTTTTTTTTTTTCTTTTGGGTTAGACTGGAACGGATCCATGGCATTTCCATGCATTCCAGTGAAGAATGATGATTTGAGATGCGAGCGCTTTGAGTGTGTCTCTCTTTGTGTGTCTCAGGTGAGAAGTGTCGCAGCTTCATTGACCTGGCCCCCGCCTCGGAGAGAGGTGAGTAATGACGGCCGTTACGCGTCCTCGCCGGCTCAAGGAAGTCGCGAGGCCCAAAATTGATGGAGAATTGAGTCAATGCGGAGAGCGGAGCCTTCATTCAAATGGGAGATTCGTACACATATTGTCTGTTTACTTAACTATGTACATACAGTATCTACATACTGACATACACTACATGCTGCCATACACGATCCACCAATTTATCTTCCGACCGACACGCATCCAATCATACACTATCTAACCGCCTTAACTTTGACCTCAGCTATCACGCCCACTTTTTTTGTGGTTGAAAGTCAATAGTCCTTGCCCTTTGACCTGCCGTCACGCCGCGGTCCTCCGAATGCTGGCGGGAGATCAATGGAGGTCAATGGTCACACTCATCTTTTCGCCGCCGCGAGCGCCCGTCAATTGGCCACTGATGAAGTGACCGGTCGCATACGTGCAAGCGTCGCCTCTCACTGGAGGGATTAATTATACAAAACCTTTTTCATCATTTTTCATACTTCACGTAGCTGTCCCAATACATTTGTTTTCGCTTTTCACCTTCTCCAGGCCTTCAACTACTTTTATCCAAATTCCACAATGTCCCTTCGTGTATGTGTCCAAATACTTTTGTCCGATCGCCACATTATTTTCCAAACTTTTCACCTTGTACAGGCTTCTGAGTACTTCGCTTCAAACTCCAGTTTTCGTCACTTGTTACTTCCTGCAGTTGTCCTAATACTTCTGTCCGAACTTCACGTTTTCACTTCAATTAGGTGTCTCAATGCTACCGCTGGAAGTCCACATTTTTCTCACTTCTTTTCGGTGTACCTCTGTCCAAACTCCACATTTTTGCACATTTTTTTCCCCAAAGTCCACATTTTCTTCACTCCCTTGCAGGTGTCCCAATTCTTTTGAAGCATGCCTGATTGTGCGTTGTGCATGTCGTGTCAGGCGTGCTGTGGCTGTCGGTGGTGTCGGAGGTCTTGTACATCCTTCTGCTGGTGGTGGGCTTCAGTCTGATGTGTTTGGAGCTTTTCCACTCCAGCAACGTCATCGACGGGCTCAAGTTGAACGCCTTTGCCGCCGTCTTCACCGTGCTTTCCGGTAAGGTGGACGACGCGCAGACACATGAACGAAAGCCTTAGATTCAAACATACCGACACTCCCAAACCATGACGTTGTTGTTGGTAATGTGCAATAGGGGTGTCAATTGCCACACACCTCGTTGTTCGTAACTGCCTGTAGTCAAAATGGTTGTTAGAATGCTCGTGTGCCCTGCGATTGGCTGGCTCACCCAAAGATAGCTGGGATAGGCTCCAAGCGTGCCCGCAACACCTAGTGAGCATAAACGGTACGGAAAATGGATCGATGGATGGATGAAAAACTGCTTTGTCACAGTCTGTTAAAGGTAATGCGTAAATAGTTTAAGATTTGTGAGGATTTTGGGGTGGCCCGCTCCCCCATATCCAAGAGACTAGAGCCGCCCCTGCGCTTAGCAGCAACCGAATCTCATCTCCGCATTCAGAACCAAAACCAGACCAAAACTTCTGAAAACTTCTAATGTTGCAGACCATGTCAAATGATATATTTAGTACTGCATATGCCGCGGGTTGCTAAAAAAATGGACGGCGGATCGCAAATGGCCCCCGGGCCATGATTTAACTACCGAACCACGCAACCGACCATTAAACTATCTCGCCAACCAGCCATGAAAGTACATGCCCGCCAGTTAACTGCCAAATCAACCAACCAACCCACCATGTACATAAGCAATCTACCGAACCCCAAAAAAACAAACAAACAACTAACCAGCCATCATATACATGAACCAAAAAAAAACAAAAAACAAACAACTACCAATTTACCGATCAATGAACTAACCAGCTGACCGAAAAGCTAACCACCAAACTGAAACAACAACAAAATAACCAACGAACTGGCCAACCAACCAACCAATCAACCAACCGACTAAAGTACTAAACAACTAATCAAGAACCAACAGACCGACTAACCTGCCAACCAACCTACTAACTGACCAACAGAAAAACCAAGCAAGCGAGCAACTATCGTCGATCAAAATAATAAAAACTCCTAAAATCTCTGAGCTTCTCCTACTTGGAAGAGGTCAAATAATAAATATTCTTTGAATATGCGTGTGTGTGCGTGCCTTGCGTATCCACGATGTCAGCATCAAACGCTGAGAAACGTCGCGAGGCGAGAGAGAGGGGCGCAGGTTCGTGCGAGGTCATCGGAGTTCAGAGGATATCCTCGGTGTTGGCCCGCCAGGGATTTGAAGCTCTTGTCTTAAAGCTCTTACACAACAACTCGTGTGTCTGTGTGTGTGTGTGTGTGTGTGTGTGTGTGTTCTTACACAAGAATTGGGAGTCGCCGCCACGATTCTTCTGATGCCAAGATGGCATCTCGCATTAGTATTGAGCAACAAGCTCGTTCTTTATGGCTTCTTTCCGTCATGTCTTCGCTTTAGCATATGGTGCACAAGAGAGGACCTCTGCCAAGGCTTTGTCTGTGTCAATCAACCAACTAATTGAAGAAGGCAATTACCAACGAAATAGATTTGATTGAGCTACCGTTATAAAAAGGCCAAATGTGAATCCTCACTTCAGTTTTACAGGAACTTCCTTGTGAGAAATAAATGTACGCAGCCGTAATGTTGCGCAGCCACTCAGTTTATAAAGATGTGGCTCTTGCTTGGTTACCACGAATGCACACTTTGGTATCTGCATATTTAAAGGAGTCATTTAAAAAAAAAAAAAAAAAAAAAAAAAAAAAAAAAAAAACATCAATAAATCTAATTAGCACGCCACTAATGAGTGGGCTGTGGGCTGTGGGCTGTGCATTTGGCGCCTGTGACTTGCCCAACTACATCCACCTCTCCATGCCACCGCTATCGTGTCGCATTTATACAAACCATCGATAGTTGCAATAAAAAAAAATTAGAATAAGACAGTCGACTTTCCCTTTGTCCCAGTTGTGAGCATCTACAAAGCAAACGGCGCTGTGTCATGCGCGATTTACCACAACAATGAAAATTTAGCGAGTCCAGAAAAACTCCTATGTCCATCGTATGGAACGATAACCCGCGCTACTATCCCTGATTGGCTAGCACCAAGACAGGATTCGTACTCTTGATTCGCTGTGTGGAAGCTCTTTCCCAAACACACACACACTCCTACGTAGGGCGGGTCTGAGAGGAGAATAATGGAACTTAGTGTTTGCATTATACAATTACGATGATTTCTACTTTTGCGTAAGTTTTCAAAGTCTAGATATTGACTTGCATGTGTGCGTGTCAGGTCTTCTAGGAATGGTGGCCCACATGATGTACACGCAAGTATTTCAGATCACCGTCAGTCTGGGTCCTGAAGACTGGAGGCCTCACAGCTGGGACTACGGCTGGTCCTTCTGGTGAGTTCACGCTCAGGAACCCAACCCAGGGGGGACTTGAACCCCCTATCTCCAGCTTTGGGGGCTGATGCCTTGTTGAAATGCAGATAATATCAAAAACTAATCCAAAAAAATTTTTTGGGGGTGAGAGTTTGGTCATAAAAACAGGGTGAGGGTCAGGGGGTTGGGATAAGGGAATATTTTTTTAAGGAAGGACACTCAGCATTTTGCACGTTGTGTCTTCTCTGATCAGCATGGCGTGGGGTTCCTTCACGTGCTGCATGGCCGCCTCGGTCACCACACTCAACTCCTATACCAAGACAGTCATCGAGTTCCGCCACAAGCGCAAACTCTTCGAGCAGGGCCTCCGCGAGGATCAGGACTTCCTGGACCAGGAGGCCTTCCACTACTTCCGAGAGCGCTCCTTGCAATCCATCTCGGGCACGCTAGATGTCTATCCGGGCCCCGGGAGCGTACCTGGGCCTCCTCCCGATCCAGGGGCGGACCGGACCAAGACGAGAACTGCCTCTGTTGACTTAGGCGAGAACACGGACTCGCTGGGGGAGGAGCAGTGCTGAAGGGGGTCACGAACGAGGTCCTCCTTCAGGCCTAGAACCTGGTTCTGACATAGCAATGTGAATGTGCAGCCGCCTTTATTTTATTGTTAAAAGACTTGACAAGACAAATGGAAATATGAATGACACTAGACTTGAATTGTACACTCTGTCTGTATGTGTAATAACAAGGTATGACATAACAATATATTATGCAATAATCAATACACTGTGTGATATCATTAAGATTCTTGGAATTTTTTTGTTTCCTTTTTTTCTCGCACATTTTAAGATACTAGGTGTCGTATTTTAAATCAACTTCAGTGTAGTTATATGGAATTCATAAAACGTCGCAGTGATATTGCGCCTCCGAAATTCACGTTAATCTCCCGTTGGCTAACTTTAGCTCATATTAGCCACGGTCATACTAGGAGTGCATTTGTGTTTAGTTTTGTTTTATTACTTTTTGGTGTTTCCATGTTTATTTATACTTTTAAACCATTTTACTTGTAAACCATTTTATAAATAAGCAATACTTTTTTTAAACATAAAATGTTTACAAATACAATAACCATCAAAGAGGGAACTAGCTAACATTAGCTATGCTTAGCCACCGCAGATATACCGCGGGTGCGTTTAAAAGGTAAACTTATTTTAAATTGTACTTTTTAGGAATCTCCATGTTTATTTATTCACTTTAAAACATTTTTACAAATAATAAACTGTAGACTTCTTGTATTGTAACCACAACAAATGGCTAATATGCCAGCCGTCATTAAAACATTATCTAACATTAGCTACAATTAGCCACAGATATTCCAATGAAATGTTTTCAACGCGTTTTTCACATCTCAGTGTTTGATTTTCACAAATAATGAAGAAAAAAAAAATGGAAGACTTGGTGGCTCATACAACAACCATGGTTTAAGCAACTGGCTAAAATCCATTGGCCTTAGCTTGCTTGTTGATATTGTGTTATGACAAAACAGGTACAAGGGTGATTGTTTTAATAAAAAATACATATTTTTGATGTGAATCTACTTTCATTTTCGACAGAAACCAGCAAGTTAGCAAACGTTAGCTTAAAAGCTAGCCCCAAAACCAGCAAGTTAGCAAACGTTAGCTTAAAAGCTAGCCCCAAAACCAGCAAGTTAGCAAACGTTAGCTTAAAAGGAAATTGAATTTTACAGCGTTCATTGTGAGAAAACGCCACACGTAGCATTTTGAACTTCAAATTTGAACTTTACCGACAAGTCATTTGAAGATAACAAATGTAAATAAAAAAATAAATAAAAAAAAGTATATATATATATTTTTTTTAATAATTGAACCTTGCTTGGGCTAAATAGTTTGGGATTGTTTTCTAAACAATATTACTACAGGTATTTTCATTTCTAAAATCGTATTTTAGAACGTTTAGATTGTATTGTACAGATTTTAAAAGTGTTGTTGCACGTCAAATGAATTTTGCATTTCAATGAGATGCATAGTAGGAAACATTTTTAAATGTCAAATTCCAGAAAGCTTGTTTCATGGAACATTCTGACATTTTTTTCTCTCTCCTTGAAAAGAAACATCTTGAAGTTTCACAAATGCAAATAAAAACGCAAATAAAACATATTTCAACCCTTGGCATTAGCATCCTTTGAGGGCGTTGTTCCCTGTGCCTGAAATTCTAGCCGCATGAATGGACACATGAAATGATGTAGAAATGATAGAAAATAATAATTGAAACTAATTTAAAACCTTAAACCCCACTTGGAAACCCGAACCCAGGCTTGCAACCCTAACCTTGGCTCCCTTCCTTCCTTCCTTCCTTTGTTGTTCTTGCAGTAGCAGAAAAGCAGAGGTTGACACCTGCAGTACAAGTGCAAAATCTCCGCGCGGTGAAACTTTTTACGGCTTCAGAATCAATCTGCGGGCATAAAGTTGTCCGTGCGCCCCATAAAAAGAGTAAGCAGAAAGTGCCACGGAAAAGGATCATTCAAGCCCCACTCAGAGCTGGAAAATCAACCCAACACGAATGAATTGAAATGAGCATCACAACCAAAAAAGTGAGCAATGTGTGTGTGTGTGTGTGTGTGTGTGTGAGCTTTAGTGTGTTACGCAATGATGGCAGATTGTAAACAGCCGGGATTAAATTGACTCTGAGATTTCGGGACGATTTAATAATCCAGAGACAACTTTGAAAGCCTCCATGTCACTTTTATTTATTTATTTATTTATGTTTTATGGCAGTTCATCAAGCCTCTACAAAAACTATTAAAATGGTTTTATTAACAATAATTTCTACATGTAAATGTTCCCTTCGATGTATGACAACTATTTGGGCCTTTTATTTGGCACATGGAAGTTGAAATGTTGCACCGAAATTGAAACAGCTCTTCTAACCCTGGTTTGAAACCCTAATTTGGAACGCTAACCCTTCTGTGAAAACCCTAACCATGGCTTTATACCATAACTTGAAACCCTAATCCTGGTTTGAAACCCTAATTTAAAACCCATTGTCTTCAAACAGTAAATTGACACAGCCTGAGTGAAAAAACTTAAACTTGAAACATGAACCTTGTCTTCAAACCCTAATTTGAATTCCTTTTTGAAGCACTAACCCAGGCTTGAAACACTAATTTGAAATGGAAACTAACTTGAAACCCTAATTCTGTCTCGAAACCCGAACGTTGGTTTCAAACCCTGCTTTGAAATCTTGTTAGAATACCTAACCATGGCTTGAACCCCTAATTTGAAACCCTAACCCTTGTTTAAAACCCTAATCCTTGTCTGGAACTTCTAAGCATGGATCGCAACTTTAATTTGAGACCCCACCTCCGTTTTAAAATCCAAACCTCGTCTCCCAACCCCAATTTGAAATGATAAATCTTGTTGTCACCCCTAATCTTGCTTTGAAACGCTCAATTTGAAACAAATCGGTTTCAAAAGCCTAATTTCAAACCCTAACCCAGTGTCAACGTCAGCTGTACTTGACAACGCGTGACTCATCTGCCAGTTTACTTTTATCAAATTGAAATTCATAAGCATGCTATCAATCATGTCATTTTTTTGCGTGCGTGTGCCTGCGGTCATTCGGCTCACATCGCGTCTCCAAAGCAAACTTTGAGTGGACTCAACTTTTTCTGCTTTTATTATTATTATTAATTTTATTATAATTTTTTTTTGGGGGGGGGGGGGGGGGGTTCCCGCTTCCTGCGGGGCTGTCAGCTCCGTCCCAGAGCTCCCGTTGCGATGATGCAAGCCGCAGCAAGCGCTTTATGACTCCCAATAGAAACTGTAAGAAATGGAAGAACGAAGAGAGTCTGAGCAGTTTCGTCGGTTCTCGCGAAATTGGGTCGACGTGTGTTTTATTAACGCAAGGCGTTGCCGCCTTGAAAAAAATATCCACGGACACTAGTTTCACACATCCACAGCGAATTGGGTGGACATGAAACGACGCACAAACAAGTCACAAGGACCCGTGAACGAAATTGAACAGGAAGTCAGCCATTGGTCAAACAAACAAACAAACAAACATTTCATTGTGCAGTATGGAAAGTAAAAGAAAAGAAAAAAAAATTGTCCCTGACACCGGTTTCATCAATTCACACCCAATTGAACCCACGTCCACAGAACTGTGAAGCAGAGGTTGAAAAAAGTAACAAGCCTCCTTCAGAAAAGTACGGAGGAGAAAGTACACACATCTGTTTTCAAAGGAAGGGAGCACAAGTAGAAAAGTCATCATAAAAAAAGCTATTGAAGTACAGTAATGAAGTACTTATTGTACTCGTTACATTCCACCGCTGTTTAAAATTAGAGCATCTTAAAAGTGGACATTGTCACATGAGCACGTTGGAGGAATTCAGGGCATATTTGGACTTTTTCCACCACGTGAGCGTCTTCTTAGCCGAAGAATCACCCTGGAATTGGAAAATGGCTCAGATGCTTTGTTTGGGAACTTTCTCCTCACCAACTTTGGGCGTCGGATGATTCAGGACTGGAAAAGTCCGAAGTGTCGGGGGAAGCTCGACCAGCTCGAGTCAACAGTCAAGTCAGTCACGTCTTATCCTATTATGGCAACAAGATCCAAGTCACGTAGGCTCATGCCAGGAACACAAGAGTTCCTTATAAATGGGCTACTAGTGTACTATGCTGTTTACTATGGTGCAATCCGGAAGTTTCAATTTAGGTTAATCCAGCCAGAAATCACGCTCACTTTGACTAAATAAGAGAGAATACACGAGGTAGAAAAGGAACATTGTGAGGCATTCGAGTGCTGTCGTCATAACGGGCCACAAGTTCAATAGGAAAACGTTTATTGATGTCTTCAATCAAGTATAAAGGTTCATTTTCATATTCAATGGTAGCAGACAGTCATAAAGGTTTGTGTGTGTGTTGTTTACGGCCTAAATATTTCGTTCGTACTGTTCCACATTGACATTTAAGTTCTCTGAATAAATCACGTTTTCTCTTCAAACCTCCATTTGAGTTGTTGGAGTGATATCCACTTACAGGGGGAATTCTTAGTCTCCTTCAAAGATTTGAAAGTGATGACATCTTCCTTTGCTGTTCAATACAATGATGCTAAGCTTCCCATTCCCCTTTTTCTTCTTTATATTGATCATCTCTGTGATATTTTGCCTTTTAAAGTCAAATCATCTAATTCAATATATTAACTCATCATTTATAAAACGTCTTTTGTTTTAGATTATTCATCGTATGGTGCATTTGGGGCCTCTGGGTATTCCTGGAGACGAGTGCTGTATGGTGTGTCCAGGGCCTCAAGGTATTCTTGTGGACTAGTGTCATATGGTGCATTCGGGGTCTCTCGGTATTCTATAATAGTGTTGTATGATGCATTCAGGGACTGTATGTATCCCATATGTTGCGTTCAGAGCCTCAAACGTATTTGACTTTCGTGTCGTCTGTTGGATTCGTGGCCTCGAGGTATTACAGTAGAATAGCGTTTTATGGTGCGTTCAAGTCCTGTAGGGATCTCGTACGGTGCGTTCACGAGTTTTCAGCGTAGTACGGAATTACAAGAGAAAAGTGTCGTACGGCGCAAACAGGACCTCCGCATATTCCTGTAGACGACTGCGATGCGTTGACTTTGACACCCGGCATGATCGTCGCATGGTGCGTTGAAGGGGCCTCGGTATTTCTATGCGCTCGCGTCTTCTTCTCGTGAGTTCAGGGCAGGGCCACGAGGTATTCGATGCGTTCAGGGCCTCTAACCAGCGCGGTTCGGTTCAGTCCAGTAGCCTGACCATCTCCCTTTCCGCGTTCAAGTCGCTCGTCTTCTCTTTGGGCGCTTTGGGTTTGAAGGCCGAGGAGAGCAGCTCCTTCTGGATCCTCTGCTCCCTCTGCCGCCGGAGCAGGGCCAACGTCTCCTTCCTCTGGGCCGCCACGGACAAGTACCGCTGCCGCTCGTCCTCCCGCTGCTCGGGCTGCTCGCCGCGAGGCGGAGGCGGCCGCGAGTGGACGCTTCGCTCCGGCCGGGACACGGGCAACCTCTGCGGGATGTCCGCCGACACCAGGCGGGACTCGAGCGGCGTCGGCATGCACAAGGAGCTCCACAGCTGCCGGGCGTGGGCCACGTCCTCCGGGGAGGAGCCGCTGAACACGGTTAGGACGTCGACGGGAGCGTCGCGGTTACGCTCCGGAGGGGCCGACATGACAGCGGTCATGTAAGAACTGAACTAACTTCGCTTGACGTTGTTTGGAAGGGTCGCCATAGCAACGACAGAGAACCCGGAAGGAGGCGAGCCTGCCTTTTTTGACGTCAATAGATAACTTCCGGGTTCACGAGTTCATGCGGAATTCGATATATATATTTTTTAAGTAAAAAAAACAAAAACAAAACAAAAAACACAGCAAAAGCAAGGAGAGAACGAATCATACTAGCAATACTTTACTAGGTTTTTAATTTATTTTCCATGGTTTTTTTTAGCAGTATTTGTATCATACAGATTCCTGTCATGTTTGGAGTTTCTAATTCAGTCATTTTTTTCATTGCTAAAATGGGTCAGTTAAAATGGATTCATGTTTACATTTTTCTGTGCATATGTCTCATTAAATGATTGTTTTATGGTAAATAACGAAATCAATTAAAATAAACAATTTTACATAGGCATTTAACATTTATATTTTGAAATGATTGGTTCATACATTATAATTATTTTTTTAGTTAGAATTCATATTATTTTATTATTAAAATAAAGTGTTTTAGATGTGCATTTAACTGTAGTTTTAAATAATTGGTTCACTAATTAAATCAATAATGAATATTTACATTTGTTTAAAATCTGAACTATTGTTTTAATTTGACTATTAATTAAGACAATACATACATACCTATACATTTTAAAAATGTATTTTAAAATAATTGATTCATTTAATATAGACAAATTCATTATAAGTAATACAAAATGAAGTCCTATTTTCTTAAAATAACGTGTGTTACATATAAATTGACATATTTTTTTTTTTAAAGAAAAATCTCATCTACAAATGACCTGTCCGATCTGTTTCAAGCGTTTTTGTTTGTTTGCTTGCTTGTTTTTGTTTTCCAATGAAGGGACCATATAAATATGTCTACTTCTTCTCTTGCTCTGATTGGCTGACTGGACCTTTCGGGCTTTTGCTTTGCTGCCGAACTTGGACTGAGGAGGCGGGTCTCGTGGTCCCGTTCCAGGCCCAGGTGTCATGGTCATATTTTGGGTAGGAGGAGGGGGAGGAAGTTCCTCCTCATCCTCCTCACCCTCCTCATCAGTGGCACCAGCAGCGTACCCGCCGTGAGATCGTAGTCTCGTCCGGAGTCGAGCCTTCGTCCTGCACCGAGGAGCCGACCTGAGCACAGTGAGTGGGATTGAGCTCTTTGTCTTTCTCCAAACTTTTTAATTTGGTTCACATTGAACTACCGTAAGATGATTTTCAGATGAATGCCGACTTTTAAAATGCAAATGGAGTTATTTAAGTCACTTTTGGATGAGGGCTCACACCAGAGGACGTTGTCCATTTGAATTCCTTATTGTGAAAACATTTTCATTGACTTTTAGGAGAAAAGTATTTTTGCTCCATTTTAGAATGCTATAAAAATGCCAGTGACGGGAGCTGTTGGTCATCCCGTTTTAGTGTGAACGGCAAGCTTGGCTGGACATAGAGGCTGGCGCACCTTATAAGGTAGCGCAGTGCCCGCAAGGTGCCCATCAGCCCTCGGCGGGCTCCCGGGAACAAAAACTTAGGGCTGGCCAAACATGGGCATCCCAGCATGGCAGATCTGCGTTACCTTCGGAATGCTCGGCGGGATGATTTTTGTGGGTTTTTGGCGATTTTGCAATGGGAGGTCAAAGCGTACGGTGCATCACTGTGGCCTCCACGGAAAAATGCAGTGAGTACAATCGTATTGAAACACACCGATTCTTTAAAGTTCACGTAAAACTATCACAGGATAATATTGAGAACATTTCGGGGCTTCACTAAAATAAACCAGCATTAGTTTCCTTTTAACTGTCATGTCAACAGGCATGAAGTTGGGAGGGGGAAAAGGACTTTATTCTTGTAGAATAATATTTTCTTTCTGTCCAAAAAAATAAATACAAAAATGTCTTTGAAAAATTGGACTTTATTCTCAGAGGATTACACATTTTGTTTCTCTTGAGAAAATGCACCATTTCTCTCCAGAATATGCAGCTTTTTTTGGACGCCTAAAAAAAACAACAACAACTAATGTATTCTTATAAGATTACTAGTTTTTCTTTTAAAAAAAAAAGGTGCCCTTTTTGTCTCAAAAATATGTATTTTTTTGTCAGAAAATATGACTTTATTCTCGTAAGATTACCACTTTCTTATTTTGAAAATGTGATCTTTAAAAATAATACTTTTTATGGACAACTAAGAGGTTTCCTCTTGAAATTTTTCTTTTTCTTTCAATAAGTAATCCCCCCCCTAAAAAAAAAAAAAAATATATATATATATATATATATATATAGTTATAAAAATATAAAAATATAGTTATATATATATATATATATATGTATATATATATATATATATATATATATATATATATATATATATATATATATATATATATATATAACTATATTTTTATAACTACTTTTTCTTGAAAAAGTCTATTTTTTTGTCTGAGGGCATTTTCATCCAGAAATATGACTATGCAAGAAAGATTATTACATTTTCTCTAAAAAATATCAGACTTTAGTCTCATAATGTTGCTATTGTATTATTAGCTATTTTATTAACTATTTCTCTCTCTTGAAAAAGACAACAACAAATGACTTCAAAAATGTCAAACTTTATTCCCTTACGATAAAAACTTCTTTCACTTGTAAAATATGCCATTTTTCTAAAAAAAATTATTCTCCTGTAAAATGACTACTTTTCTCCTTCGAAAATATAACTTTTTTTAAATGTAAAAATCCTTTTTGCACTGAAAAATAGTAACATTTGATCTAAATAAATGCTATATTTCTTTTCTTGAAAAATATGACCATTTTGAAAAGATGATTTCTTTTTTTTCATTTGAATTTTTTTTTTTTTTCTCAAGAAATCAGCTTTTTTATTATTATTTTTTTTTTCCTCGACAAATATGGCTTTCCTATGACCCCAAAAAAAACCACGGTGGCTCATGTTGCGCTATTCCGTCCATCTACAGGCCAGATATCAAGCGGACTCCCCTGCGAGCACCAGAATCCGATCCAGCCTCCGCCGGCCATTTTGACATTCACTGCGACACGCACGTTCCCCACATGGCGGACCCGACGGCGGACGACAGCAAGTTCCTGTTCCTGCAGAACGACTTCCGGAACAGTGGCGTGGCACAGGCCGACTGGGCGGCCAAGAAGATGGTGTGGGTGCCCTCGGAGAGGGAAGGCTTCGAGGCGGCAAGCATCAAGGAGGAAAAGGGCGATGAGGTCTTTAGCCCACAAACGAGTTCAAATATCTTCAGACATCTGTAACGCACGAAGAAACACATTTCTGAATTCGCTTTTTGAGTTTTTCTCATGGAAGAAAAGTTCATCGAATCATATTATCATTTCTTTTACCAAAGCAATATTCTTGTCATATGACCACATCTTTTTCTTGAAAAAAAAGAAAAAAATAGGAAAATAAATTATGAGAACATACGACGATAGGTTATGAAAGCGTTACAAGTTTAATGTCTTGAAAAATACGACTGTTAAAAAAAATCTGCTTTATTTTCTTTCAAAATAATGGAGATACGTTGACTAACTGTCGGCCAAGGTGCCCATCGAGCGTCTAATTGATCGCCGGTCGGCCGTGGTTGCGCAGGTGCTGGTGGAGCTGTCCAACGGGCGCAAGGCGACGGTGAACAAGGACGACATCCAGAAGATGAACCCGCCCAAGTTCAGCAAGGTGGAGGACATGGCCGCCCTCACCTTCCTCAACGAGGCCTCCGTCCTGCAGAACCTGCGAGAGAGATACTTCTCCAGCCTCATCTACGTGAGCGCTAACCAATCGCACACGAGCATTCTAGAGTAGGAACATTGTACGTCGTCGAGGAGAACGAGGGTCTCCGCCGTCGGCAGGCGTGGCAAGGAGACGACGTAAAGGCTGCGGAATAGAAGGCACAACAACAGGGCCAGACGGCACCGGCGTGCACGTTCGTTTTGTGGACCGATGACGAATTGACCAATGAGCGAGCAGCAGTGATGTACCTACGTCGCCCATACGCTTGCTTGAATACTATACTTTTTCAGATAAAGTTTTAAAAACATGGCTTTTTCTGCTCGGAAGATAACAACTTAAAAACAGAATATTACGAAATTAGCACAGCAATGTTACAGATTTTTTTTCCGTTAAAAAAAAACAAAACAAAAAAAGGGGGCTTTATTCTCTTAAAAGAAAACTTTTCTCAAATAATACCTAGTTTCTTCTCGAAAAGAAAATGTATTCACTTGAAATGTACTTCTTTTTCTTGTAAAATGACCACCCGTTTGTCAAAATAGTCTAACTTTATTTTCCAAATATTCAGACTTTTAATTATTTTAAAGCTTATTCTCCTAAAAATTACACCATTTTTTTCTTCGAAACAAATCTCACTTTATTCTCGTAAAATCATTTTTCTCTCAAAATAATCCAAATTGAAAAAAATGTTTGAACTTTGAAAATACAACTTTATTCTTGTAAAAATAAAGTAACTTTACTCTTATAAATTATGAGTTTTTTTTTAAATCTGACTTTATTCTTGAAATATTTCAAACTTTTTCCTACAAAAATCCAATTTTTATTTTCCAAATATTCAGATTTGTTTTCTTAAAAAAAAAAAAAAAAAAGACTATTCTTGTTTAAAACAAAATTATTTCTGAAATATTTGGACTTTATTCCTCAAATATTACAACTTGATTCTTGAACTACACGTATTTCTTCTCTCGATGACGACCACATTTTAATTTGGAAATCGTACGACTTTTTTTTTTTTTTTGCCTCGGAAAGCTCGAGCACAACTTTATCTCTCACAAACACCAGGGCCCTTGCGAGATTCAAAATGTTCCGGAAGGATCAACGGGCTTATAGTTGCCTTTTCCCACTGACTCCCACAAAGTCTAATAAGCCGCGAAGATCAGACGAGGTGAAACCGCCCCTCCACGCCCTTATATGGACACATCCTCCAAAGATTAACCATGCGTGCGTTGTTTTGTTCTTGCGCACTCCAGACGTACTCGGGGCTCTTCTGCGTGGTGGTGAACCCGTACAAGATGTTGCCCATCTACTCGGAGAAGATCATTGAGATGTACAAGGGCAAGAAGCGTCACGAGGTGCCACCTCACATCTACTCCATCACCGACAACGCCTACAGGAACATGATGCAAGGTGAACCGCCCCCCCCCCCCCCCCTCACTTCCATCATCCCCACTTTGATTGTGATTCCATATTTTTAGATCACTAATCTCTTCACTCAACTTTGGTCTGTTCTGCTTGATTTCCCTCCACAGACCGCGAGGATCAGTCCATCCTCTGCACGTAAGTTCGACATGAGCCTGCACGAACAGTACACACGATAACGTATAATACATATTTGAAAAATAAATGTCTCAATACATGGAACTATATATATGTATTTCTATTTTAAAAGGCTTTTCTTCTAATGTTAAGACCTTTTTCTTGCAAAAATATTTTTATTCGTGAAAGATAATAAAGTAATACTTTATTATAGCAATATTACAACTACTTCCAACAGAAAAAAAAACCAACTTTATTTTTGCTGCAATAAAAAAAAATTTCAGAAAGAAAATCTTACTTTTTTATCATAAAATTCAGACTTTTTTTCCCTCAAAATAATATGACTCCATTCTCTGAAAATGACAACTTTTTTTATGGGAAAAGTAAGATTTTATTATTGTAAGTTTCTGACATGTTTGTATAAAAAAAAAAAAAAAAAATACACCCGTTACTCTCATAATATTACAATTTTTGGGGGGAAAAGAAATATGCTCATGTATTTGCGTAAGAGTCCAATTTTTATTATTGAAATAATATGACTTAATTTGCACTTTAGTTTCTCTTACAAAACCGGACTTTATTTTCAAAGGATTTGTACTCTTTTTATCACGAAATATGCAACATGACTGTCGCAATATTCAATGGTAATTTTTGACCTCTCCACGACCCTCCCATGCTAGACCCAATTTATGGTCCCGATCCACCAGTTGAGAATCATTGTAGGTGTCCCGATACTTTTGTCCTTGCGGGCGTCCACACGTGCACGCGCCCGTGTCCATTTTCAAACACACTTTGAAACGCATTTTCTCTCTGGTGACATCTAGCGGAGAGTCCGGAGCGGGCAAGACGGAAAACACCAAGAAGGTGATCCAGTATCTGGCCCTCGTAGCCTCGTCGCACAAAGGCAAAAAGGAAGCAAATCCTGTGAGTTTAATGAATAATACAGGATCAACAAGCGAGCCCTGGGGTGCTCCACCTTCCTTATTAACATGAGACATGATTTGATTTTGATTTTTTTTTTTCACAGCCGGCACAACAGCAAACACAACAACAACCAGCCGGATCACTGGCTTACGTGAGTATCAAATCCCTTTTACGATAACGCTAAATTCCCTTTTCCGCGGAGACGTCGACAAACTTGTGGACTGGGCCCGCAGGGGGAACTCGAGAAGCAGCTGCTGCAGGCCAACCCCGTCCTGGAGGCCTTCGGCAACGCCAAGACCATCAAGAACGACAACTCGTCACGATTTGTAAATTGTCAATCAGTTCGTAAGTCGACACTCGCCACCATTTTGACGGGGAGTTCCCTCAGTAATTAAAGGTGTCGTGTGACCCACCTGTGTCCGCAGGGAAAGTTCATCAAGCTCAACTTCGACGTGACCGGATACCTGGTCGGCGCAAACATTGACACGTGTATCCTTGTCGTTTGCGAATACCTTTACAACATGCGTGTTATTGCACAACGGGGCGTGGACGACAAGACTAAAATAGCAAAAAAGTGACTGCAAAACCTTTGTACGGGAAGGAAGCAAACATTTACCATTTTTTTTATAACTATAACGGTAGGGTTAGCTTGGGTTAAAGTTTTTTTTGTTTTTTTTCTTTTTAACTTTCTTGAAGAAATATGAAATGTTTTTTAACCCTCAAACTTTTCCCCTCAAAATTTCCTTAAGAATATCGCTTAATTCTCAAACGATTAAGACTGTTTGTCTCGGGGGTCGGGGGGGGGGGGGGGGTGTTATTCTCATAACATTACAACTTTTCCGCTTGAATTTTTAAATTTTATTTTCACAAGATTCTGGCTTTTTTGAAAAAAAAAAAAAAAGTCATAATAATTACTTTAAAATAAATTAGAATTTATTTTTATTTTTTTCATAGTATTATGTCTTTTTCAGTCTTTGTACCATTCTTTTTTATCCTTCACACGTTACGACTAATTCTCATATGATTGCACTTTTTGTCATGATTTTTTTCATAATGTTTTTCTTTCCAGTCCATTGTTGTCCTAACACTCCTTCATAGCATTAGGCTTTGATGTCCTTTGACGAATATATATATATATATATATATATATATATATATATATATATATATATATATCTCGCTTTGTTTCTTCTTGACCTTATTTAATTAGACCTTCTGGAAAAGTCTCGCTGCATCCGTCAGGGCAACACTGAGCGAGCCTTCCACATCTTCTACTACATGGTGGCCGGAGCCAAGGACAAATTGAAAGGTGAGCAGACAATCAAGTCCATTGGAGTCCTTTTCACTCTAGAGAAGGTGGCCAATCATCCAGTGTAACCTTAGAAAAGCATCTGGGCTTGATTGGTATCTGCTCCTCTTTCAGAGGAGCTTCTTCTGGAGGGCTTCAGCAGCTATCGTTTCCTGGTGGCGGGACACGTGGAGGTTTCCGGCATCGAGGACGATGAGCTGTTTGTGGAGACCCTGGAGGCCATGGAGATCATGGGCTTCACTGAGGAGGAGAGAATAGGTATACTCTTGTCGGTGATGTCTGTATGGCAACTGGATGTAAATTGCGGGGAGGGAAAAATATCATTGCGCATCGACATGATTCAGCTTATCGTTGATTGTGAAATGCAGCGTATGTCTCATTTCCTGTTAAAATGTCCCAGTGGCCACAAATCACAGTGACGACAGGAGTTGGATGCGCTTTTGGATGCCCTTAGTGACCTTCGAAGTGTGTTCTATTTGTAGTTTCACTCTTCTACCACAAGATTTTGTATGTATGCGTGGTCAGAGCTGTGTGTCAATTTACGCAGGAAAAAAAAAATCGTACTTTATTTGGTGTTGTAGAAGTTCACTGAACAAGATACAGAACCCAGCTGGTGTCTTAAGCCTTAAAGCCAGCTGAACTTTTTTTTTTTGATTTGGGCCGTGGTGACTCAAAAACACAGGCCCAGATTCTCAGGTCCCGATGGTGTTAAATATTCTCTGGGATTTATTCACCTTGAGTATATCATCGTTTTGGCCTGCTTATTCAGGGATGTTGAAGGTGGTCTCCACGGTTCTCCAGCTGGGAAACGTCAAGTTTGAGAAGGAACGAAACACGGAGCAAGCCACCATGCCGGACAACACGGGTACCCCAAACGTACCTCAGACTCTCATTTCGATTATCAAGAAAACTAAAAGTCTTCCTTGTCTTTCCATGTTGGCACTAGCTGCCCAGAAGGTGTGCCACCTGCAAGGTATCAACGTGACCGACTTCACCAGGGCCTTCTTGACGCCCAGGATCAAAGTGGGCCGGGAGGTAGTTCAGAAGGCTCAGACCAAGCAGCAGGTGCGGAGTCTAGCAAGAACAGATGCTCAGATACAGTATTTTGTCATCTGAACTCAATGAATCAACCTGTCACCTTCTTCTTCGTCCCACCAGGCTGACTTTGCTGTGGAGGCGTTGGCTAAAGCTATGTATGAGCGTCTCTTCCGCTGGATCCTGGCGAGAGTCAACAAGACTCTGGACAAGAGTAAGAGGCAGTCTTCGTCCTTCCTGGGGATACTGGACATCGCTGGATTTGAGATTTTCGAGGTGCCTGATCGCTGTTCTGGAAAACTATCACAATAGGCGGCTACATGTCATTAGATAATCATGTCTTTGTCTTCAGACTTCGTGAAGCAGCATGGGGTTCATTCCCCAAGGCTATTCTCCGACACTGTTCCAGGCAACTGTAAACAATGTATATGGCTATGATTTGCTCAGAAAAAATTGATTTCCGTACGTTCTATTCCTTTTGGGGGAAAATCCATCCATTTTTACGTATTCTCACAATATTATGACTTCTCTTACATTGATTTTTTTTTTTTTTTTTAACCGTCAAATTTATTTTAGTGTGATCAGGGCTTTTTTCTTTTAAAAATGTACTTTACTCAGATAGAATGTTTTAGTTCTAAAATCAAATAAAAAAAGAAAATCAACTTTCTTCTCATTTTGGTTGAAGACCCTTTCAAAAAACCAACTTTATTCATGTCAAATTCCAACTTTTTCCTTCAGAAAAAGACTATTCTTGAAAAAATCCGACTTTATTCTCATTAAAAAAGTTTCCGAAACAAAATGATATCAACTTTTTTGTTTCCATTCTCGTATTCGTGCCGTCATTCCGCCATTTGTTTCTCAGCTTCCTCTGCAAATAAGACTTAACTTCATTTGTGGCTATTCCTGTGCGCTCTGTTCCAAGTCACTGCAAACACTTCCAATTGCTTTTCTTTTCTTTGTGGTGTTCGTCTTGCGTGGGTGCATCCCAGGACAACTCATTTGAGCAGCTGTGCATCAACTACACCAATGAACGTCTGCAGCAGCTCTTCAACCACACCATGTTCGTCCTGGAGCAGGAGGAGTACAAGCGCGAGGGCATAGAATGGAACTTCATCGACTTCGGCTTGGACCTGCAGCCCTGCATCGAGCTCATCGAGAGGGGGGTCGGGACCGGCTTTTTATTAAATTTTTTTTTTTTGCTTTGTTTTCAAGCATCAATGTGAAGTTCTGTACTTGAAAGCATACGCTGGTGTTCCAGAACAACCCACCGGGCATCCTGGCCCTGCTAGACGAAGAGTGCTGGTTCCCCAAAGCCACAGACATCTCCTTCGTTGACAAGCTGTTGAACACACACGCCAGTCACGTCAAGTTCTCCAAACCCAAACAGCTCAAAGACAAGCTGATGTTCACTGTTGCGCACTACGCCGGAAAGGTGAGCGTCACCCTACCTGTCGGAATAAGGCAAAAGATGACTTTTTGACAATAAACACCAACAAGAGATCGGTTAGAGGTCTACGATCCGGAGCAAGTTAGCGCCTTTCTTCCGATGAGTGCAACTCTAGTAATCTCATTGAAGGTTGCCTCATTGACGCATCTGTTTCCACATGGTTTTGTCTTTTGCCTCCCAGGTGGACTACAACGCGGCCAGCTGGCTGACCAAGAACATGGACCCGCTGAACGACAATGTGACCGCCCTACTCAGCAACTCCTCCAGCAACTTCATTCAGGATCTGTGGAAAGATGGTCGGTCTTCCCCAAATCGTCCCCCTGGGCTTCCGGAGCCTGGATCTCCCATCTGACCCTGTCCCCTGTGCTCTCTTCGCTTCATCAGCGGATCGAGTGGTAGGCCTGGAGACCATGGCCAAGATGTCCGAGAGCTCCGTGCCCACCTCCACCAAATCCAAGAAGGGAATGTTTCGTACAGTGGGCCAGCTGTACAAAGAGTCCCTGGGGAAATTGATGACTACGCTGCACAACACGCAACCTAACTTTGTGCGGTGCATTATCCCCAACCACGAGAAGAGGGTACCCATACACCCGTACATCCATACACCCTTACACCCGTACACCGGGTGTTGATGGTGTGTTTGTGCTGCCACAGGCGGGTAAGATGGACGCCAACCTGGTTCTGGAGCAGCTGAGGTGTAACGGTGTGCTGGAGGGGATCAGGATCTGCCGGCAGGGATTCCCAAACCGCATCGTATTCCAGGAGTTCAGGCAGAGGTTCAAAGGACTTCTTTTTTGTTGTTTTTCTACTGCTTTTTCTTGTTGTTGTTGTTGCTGTTCTTTTTGTTCGTCTTGTTATTTTTGTTGTTGTTCTTGCTGTTTTTCTTTTTATTGCTCTTGTTGCGCATGTTCTTGTTTTTGGCTGTTCTTCTTTTTCTTGTTCTGGTTTTACTTGTTTTGTTCTTGTTGTACTTTTTGTTCTCGTCATTTCTGCTCTAGCTGTTCTTGTTATCCTTGTTGCTCTATGTTATTCTTGCCGTTGTTTCTGTCATTGTTGTTTACATCATCTGCACCATATTGTTACTTTATGTGTGTGCAGGTACGAGATCCTGGCGGCTAATGCCATCCCGAAGGGCTTCATGGACGGGAAGCAGGCATGCTGCTTGATGGTGAGATGAAGATTCATATTGACGACCACAAAGCCCCCACAAACCAAACATTGGTCAACCAAGTTTCTCATGCGCCTTCCATGGTGCCGGTTGATGTTGTCTAGGTGAAGCATTTGGACCTCGATCCCAACCTGTACCGTATCGGCCAGAGTAAGATGTTCTTCAGGACTGGAGTGTTGGCTCAGCTGGAGGAAGAGCGAGACCTTAAGCTCACCGTGATCATCATCTCCTTCCAGGCGCAAGCCCGAGGCTTCCTGGCCCGGAAGTATGACACGCACCAGCACTCTTAGTAGTACTTCTTCATACTGGAGCTGTTTTGTGGGTGCACTTAATGAAGCGTCTCTGTTTTCGGCACTCAGGGCTTTCAGCAAACGTCAGCAACAGCTGAGCGCCATGAAGGTGATCCAGAGGAACTGCGCTTGTTACCTCAAACTCAAGAATTGGCAGTGGTGGAGGCTCTTCACCAAGGTTTGAGGCTAACGGATACGTTTCACGCAAAGCATTCCAAACAAATCAAAATGCTCAGCTAACATAGCATACGCGTCACTGACCGAAAGCGTTAGCTCTCAATTTACTATTGCAACTCATAAAAAGTAAAAAGCAAACGACGTGTACAAACACTGCAAGAGATCAGTAACCTCATTAGCTTTCTACGCTTCACGTTACTAGCATAGAGTTATCATTTTTGGTTGGCGAGCTAACAAAAGGTATAGGCACAATACAGGTACTATACTATACAAGACTAATAGTCTAACAAACAATCAAAAGTAGACAATCACTGTGCCTGTGGATTCATATGGCTAAAAATGATTTGTGCGGGACCCCGTATCTAGCCTTGTTAGCTTAGCTTAGCATTTTAATTATTGCGCTAAAGAACAGCATGGCATTATTCGGCAGATAATATGAGTACATTATTTAATTTGGAGCAGACAAATGGTGTGTCTGCGGATTATTATGACTCTGCGGGTAGACAGTAGCACGAGACTTTCTTTTAACAAGCTAACAACCGCATAGCATTATTTGGCAAATAATACAATTTCTTACCTTAGAGCAGAGAACAGATGCACTTGTTGATTATTTTTTTTTTTTTACAAATTCGAATGACTATGCGGACTGCAGCAGAGCTTCATCCAGAACCTGCATTGATCTGGCACTCCTACCGTTCCGTGCTGTGATTGGCTTGTTCACTCTGGGGGTTCTCGATCAACAATATTACAAAAAGCTGTTTAGGGGAGACAAGGGTGTTGCCTGTTGATTTTTGAAGGAGCCTGCCATCTAGCTTAGGTTTTGGTGGTGTCCTCCAGGTGAAGCCCCTGCTGCAGGTGACCCGCCAAGAGGAGGAAATGGGTCAGAAGGATGAGGAACTCAAGGCTGCGAAGGAAGTGGCGGCCAAGAAGGAGGCCGAACTCAAGGACATCACACAGAAACACATGCAGGTATGAACCTTCGTAGACCTTCCAAAAACAGTCTGATGTGAGCATGTGTACGTTTTTTTTGTGCGCAGCTGATGGAGGAACGAGCCCAACTTGAGACTAAGCTCCACGCCGAGACGGAGCTGTACGCCGAAGCCGAGGAGATGAGGGTGCGCCTTGAGGCCAAGAAGCAGGAGCTGGAGGAGGTCCTGCATGAGATGGAGGCCCGGCTGGAGGAGGAGGAAGAGCGCGGTGCTTCCCTGCAGCAGGAGAAGAAGGACATGGAACACCAGCTGCAGGTTGTTTATCACACACGCACAAAGACACACATAAACAGACATGGTATTATATGACATACACGACATTTTATATTTAATACAGAGCAGCGATTCAAATGAGAAATTGACATGCCTCATAATTGGTTAATCGGGCAGTTACAACCGAGCCCTATGAATTCTGCCTAGCAACAAGCGACTAACAAATGGGTGTGTGTGGGGGGAAACAACATGTAAATATATAAAAATATTAAGACTTGGACTCGCACCTTAAACCTCGTTCACTATTTGCATTGACAGTAATGAATGATTAGCGAATCACAATCGAATCGTTACTCCTTGTACTGTTTCAAAATAATAGTTCAAGAAATGGAAAATCCAATGGGATGATTTGAAAACTACCAATTGAACCGGTAAGAGAGTACGCCGGCGCGTTTCGGCCGACACGTTTTAGCTGTCCCGTCTCCGTACAAGAAATGTTTATTTTTAGTGTAAAATCGCATACTTTAACCAGGATCCTTCCCCGTACCTTGGACAAAGGTAGAATCCAGGGTCTGTTTTGTCCTTGTCAGTGCCATAAATCCTCTCTTCCTTAGTTGGACCAAGTTACCGCCTTTCCAGCTAGGTGGCTTCTTAGCCTGCTGACTAGCTAAAACCCACGCAGGCACGGGGAGAACATGCTAACTCCACACAGGCGGGGCCGGGATTCTTCTTTTATCATATAAAAGACTTTTAAAAGACTTCACTTTAAAAAAAAAAAAAATTTTATGCAGAATATGGAGGCCCACTTGATGGAAGAAGAAGACGCCCATCAGAAACTGCAGCTGGAGAAGGTTGCCGTGGAGGGAAAGGTGAAGAAACTGGAGGAGGACGTCCTCCTGATGGAGGACCAGAATAATAAACTACAAAAGGTATGAGGCATTTGGTCTTAAAATTGTTACATACATTTTTTTTAAAACTGAGTCTTTCTAGGAGCGAAAGCTTCTGGAGGAGAGGATGGTGGATTTAAACTCCAACCTTGCCGAGGAGGAGGAAAAGTCCAAGAACTTAACCAAGCTGAAGGCCAAGCACGAGTCTATGATCTCCGACTTGGAGGGTAAGTCACCCGAACCGAATATTCTTCTCCAACGACTGTGTTCCAATGCGTCCTTCCTCTCTCGTGTCCAGTGCGTTACAAAAAGGAGGAGAAGGGTCGCCTGGACATGGAGAAGGCCAAGAGGAAGTTGGAGGCCGAGCTGGCAGAGCTCCACGAGCAGCTGGCCGACCTCCGGGCACAACTAGCCGAGCTTCGAGCGCAGCTGGCCTCCAAGGAAGATGAGCTGCAGGCCACGCAAGCTCGGTAAAACAGTGCTTCTCAAACTGGGCGTCTGCGAGCCATAGATTGGGGGTCCGCCGAATAATTTGCAATATATACAGTATTGTCATATCGTTTTAAAAAGTGCATAACCACGTAAGGGCATCGGCAAATCAGTAAAACAAACATCATAAACCAAAGACTCCTTAGCTTTGGGCCAGTTAGAAGCTCTGATATGACTGAGATACATCTGACATCCATGCTTAATTTAGCTGTGTTGTTTTTTTTTTGTTTTTTTTTAAAGTCATATTTTGATGAGGATACTGTGTTCACCTCACAAACGGAATTCACTACACGCGAATTAAAGCTATTTTTTTTAACCTATCCTTTGGTATTTGTTGCTGACGAACTAACTACGAACAACAACTTATTTGCTGTTTTTGTGCTCAGGCCAAAGCCATGTCTCATATAAAAGTATTGCTTTGGCGCCATCTTGTGACATCTTGGTTCCAAAGAACTACTGTATGTTGAATTGAGGGCAGGAGCTTGTGCTTGACAGGACAAAGCGCCGTCGAATAGAAATGTGGTGCTTTTCCGCCATCTTGTGGCATCTGCAGTAAAAGCAAGTCTAACATTTTAGGCGGGGTGTCAATTACACTATTTTTTTTCACTATTCGTTATACGCAACATAATGAGAATTAAGTTGTATTTTTGATATTCTCTTTTTAGCTATATAAGCAAACTTTTTGCGACTTTATCTAAAAAAAAAAATACGACTTTATTCTCGTTGTTCCAACCAAACAAAATACGTCTTTGTTCAACAGAAATAACTTTTTTTCTTACAGATATCAGAGTTGGCGGCACGGTGGCCGACTGGTTAGAACGTCAGCCTCACAGTTCTGAGGACCCGGTTTCAATCCCCGGCCCCGCCTGTGTGGAGTTTGCATGTTCTCCCCGTGCCTGCGTGGGTTTTCTCCGGGCACTCCGGTTTCCTCCCGCATCCCAAAAACATGCATTAATTGGAGACTCTAAATTGCCCGTAGGTGTGAATGTGAGTGCGGATGGTTGTTTGTTTGTATGTGCCCTGCGATTGGCTGGCAACCGGTTCAGGGTGTACCCCGCCTCCTGCCCGATAACAGCTGGGATAGGCTCCAGCACGCCCGCGACCCGCGTGAGGAGAAGCGGCTCAGAAAATGGATGGATGGATGGAAATATCAGAGTTCATTCAAACTATTTTTCTTTTTTACCATTTAGTGGTACACATGCTAGTTATGCTCAATTGAGTTGGATTATGAGGGGGTCTTTGGACTCAAAATGTTTGAGAATCCCTGTGGTAAGAAGGCAGGAAGTCCAGTTCATCTTACCAGGACATCCGAGACAAATGTGGTCTTGCACAGATTGGATGAGGAGAGCAACCAGCGGGGCCTGGCGGTGAAGAAGGTTCGGGAGCTGGAGACCCTGCTGTCTGAGGTCCAGGAGGACCTGGAGGCCGAAAGGGGGGCCCGGGCCAAGGTGGAGGCGGCAAGGCGGGACCTTGGGGAGGAACTGAATGCCCTGCGCTCAGAACTGGAGGACAGCCTGGATACCACCGCAGCACAGCAGGAACTACGGTCAGTCTGTGCTTCATGTTGTAGGAAGTGGTGACAATATTATTTGATAATCCAGTTTATGCTCCAGGTTGTGTTCAGGACTAAAACCAAGTTATACCATTGGTAAAGACATGTTCAAGGGCTGGTGTAGTCTGGACTAGTCCACTGTATTTACTTGTGTATATTCCCGGTTTGTCCAGTTTGTACGCAAGGGATTAGGTTTGGATGTACAGTATTCTTTGATAATCCACTTTTTACCCCAGGTTTTATTCTAGCCTCATCTATGTTTTACTTTTTCATGTTGGTATCCTTGAGTCTAAAGTAAGCTAAACCATTTTAACCCTGAGAGTAATTTACCCTGGCGTGAGCTGGCTCAGTTGTCTGCCTGGTGTTTGTGTTTATCAGGGCAAAGCGCGAGCAGGAGGTGGCCATGTTGAAGAAAGCCATGGAGGAGGAGGGCCGCAGTCATGAGGCCCAAATCCAGGATTTAAGGCAGAAGCATGGCCAGGTGGTGGAGGAACTCTCAGACCAGCTGGAACAGGCCAAGAGAGTAAACAGCTGTCGCCGTAGTTCAGGGTAAATAAAGACGTTTTTACATGTCATAAATGGTGGCAAATGGCATGCCTTCAGGTCCGGGCAGGTCTGGAGAAAGCCAAGCAGGCCCTGGATAAGGAGTCTTCTGACCTGACTGCTGACTTGCGCTCCCTGGCCTGCCGCCAAGCAGGATGTTGACCACAAGAAGAAGAAGGTGGACGCTCAGCTCAACGACATCAACGCTCGCTTCAACGAGAGCGAGAGACAGAGGAACGAACTAGGGGACAAAGTCTCCAAGATGACCGTATGTCCAAATGAACACCTATACAGTCAACCCTTGCTATTCCTGTGGATTAGAGACCAAGCCATAATGGACCCCAAAATACACAAAGTCCTCCACTTGGGGCAATGATAACTAAAAGCTGATTGGTTTAGTTCTCTTCTCCTAAAATAATAATAATAATAATAATTCTAAGTAGGTCAGTTTGCTAATGGCGGGGTTTACTTTAGTGAAAAACTAAAGCCCCAAAATACATTTAGTTTCATCTTGTGTTGTGGTCTTGAAGGTGGAGCTGGAGAACTTGAGCAGTCTTCTAAACGAAGCAGAAGGAAAGAACATCAAGCTGTCTAAAGATGTTTCCGGGCTGTCTTCGCAGCTCCAAGACACTCAGGTAAACAACACTCGTGTCAAATGTGGGGCAGTGTCGAACTAAATTGCTTTAGTTGATTTCATTCATAGCTACAAACCTATCACATAAGCTAACAGGCTGCTAGGCTTATGGTTGTCTTTTAATATAATATGGTTGTGATCCCCACAGGAGCTTCTCTCTGAAGAGACGCGTCAGAAGCTGAACATGTCGGGACGTCTGCGGCAGATGGAGGAAGACCGGATCAGTTTGACAGAGCAGCTGGAGGAGGAGAGCGAGGCCAAGCGTGTCTTGGAGAGGCAGGTGTCCAGCCTCAACATGCAGGTCAGGAACTTCAAGCTCAAACGTCTCACCAAAGAACATTCACGCATGAACAGATACTAAGTGCAAAGTGGCCAATGTGCTATGTTGTAAATTATATGATAATATCACTTGACTTATGCAATTACATGACTTAGTCCCACCTCTGCTGTCTACCGTCAGCTCTCTGACTGCAAGAAGAAGGTGGACGAGTCCCTGAGTTCGGTGGAGCTGCTGGAGGAAGGTAAGAAGCGTCTACTGCGAGACCTCGAGGCGGCCAGCAACGAGTATGAGGAGAAGGCCTCGGCCTACGACAAGCTGGACAAGAGCCGCAGCCGAGTGCAGCAGGAGCTGGAAGACGTCCTCATAGACCTGGAGGGACAGCGGCAGCTCGTCTCAAACTTGGAGAAGAAGCAGAAGAAGTTTGACCAGGTGAGCTTGGACACTGTGGGTTTGGAGATCAAGTGGAGCCTTCTGAACTTGCCATAGCCTTGCTAAAAATCACTAAGACCAATGGATTCTGGATTCTTGACAATTTTCATCCAGTATTGTCAATGTCCCCCAGACCATCCTCCTTGATACACTTGCTTCTATCTGTATTTTTAGCCAGCCTGTCTCCGAGTTCCAGCCGTATCTCTCTTCTTGATCTCACTTTGTCCAACTCAAAAGTTGATCAGATCCCAGCACTCCCTAGTCTAATCTGGTGTTCCACAAGGCTCCATTCTCAGGCACTCACCTCCTCATCATCTACATCCACATATTTAGTCAAATCCTCAGAAAATGTGGTATCCAGTTCCACTGTTACTATTTCCAACCTGATATGTCCCTTCCCCCCCATCCTCCCTCTCCAACTGCCATCCAGATATCAAAACCTGGTTCTCAACTTTCTCCAACTAAACAGCAATAAAAGTGAGTTTCTGCTCATTAGTTCAAAATCCAACCTGGCAAATATGAACAGTTTTTCACTTTCCATTTACAATTCCACAGTCCCCCTCCCCTCAAGTCTGGGTGTTATCATCAACAGCACATTATTGTTCAAAGCAAATATCAGTAACATCTCACATCAGATTTGTTTCCAGTAGGGGTGGGATTCTGCCCAGGCAGCTGGGGCATGAAGAGGGTCTGGTTTGATGGCCTCAGTGTTGCATATTTGTTTTTTTTGCAGATGATGTGGTTCTTTTGGCTTCATCAGGCCTCAATCTTCAACTCTCACTGGAGCGCTTCGCAGCTAACTGTGAAGAGGTTGGGATGAAAATCCCCATTTCCAAATTTGAGACCATGGTAGTGAGGTGGAAAGAGGTTGGGATAATATCCAGCCCCGAGTGGTGGAGCTCAAATATATTTGGGTCTCATTCGCTAGTGAGAGAAGACTGGAGCAGCAGATCAACAAGCGAATCCATGCAGTGTCTGGAGTGATGCAAACTCTGTCTCCATCGGTATGTCCTGGTGAAGAGGGTCTCAATTTACCGGTCACTTTACGTTCCCATGCTCACATATTATCACGAGCCGTGGGTCGTGACCGAAGCAACAAGATCACTGGTGTAAACCGCCAAAATTAGTTTATTCAGCAGGGTTTCCTGGGTCTCTGTTAAAGACATGGTGAGAATTGGCCCCACCGGTTCAGAACTCCACTGGCTGTGTCATGAACAAAACTCCCTCCTCGGAACACATCACCCCCATACTCAAGAACCTTCATTGGCTAACAGGCAAACAAAGAATTTGTATACAAGCTCGTTCTCATCACCTTCACCAGTCTCTCCATAACCTAGCACGCCCTTACCTCTGCCCTCTCGCATGCCCAAGTTCCTTCCCATATTATTTAACTTGAGATCTCTCTTTGGTGATGTTCTTCAGATGCTGGCCGAGGAGCGAGCCATATCCTGCAAGTTTGCCGAGGAGCGAGATCGAGCCGAGGCGGAGGCAAGGGAGAAGGAAACCAAAGTCTTGGCTCTGTCCAGAGGGCTGGAGGAGAGCCGGGAGGCTCTGGAGGAGGCGGCGAAGACCAACAAAAGCCTCCGAGCCGAGATGGAGGACCTTATCAGTTCTAAGGATGATGTGGGACGGAGCGTAAGTCACCACAGGGTTCACATCTTCTCGAGCTACACATTTCTTTGGTAATGCAGAAATTCTCTGCCTTCAGGTCCATGACTTGGAAAAGGCCAAGCGTGGCCTTGAGGCCGTGGCGGAGGAAATGAAGGCCCACATGGAGGAGCTGGAGGATGAGCTGCAAGTGGCCGAGGACGCCAAGCTACGTATGGAGGTCAACGGCCAGGCCCTCAAAGCACAACACGAGAGGGACCTGCAGACCCGCGAGGAGACTGGAGAGGAGAAAAGGAAGCAGCTCCTTAAGCAGGTGGATCCATTCATTCTAGTTTACTTGTCTGGA
Organism: Phycodurus eques; assembly: GCF_024500275.1. Classification (NCBI taxonomy): domain Eukaryota; kingdom Metazoa; phylum Chordata; class Actinopteri; order Syngnathiformes; family Syngnathidae; genus Phycodurus; species Phycodurus eques. The sequence goes on along the minus strand of NC_084540.1, from coordinate 2,889,688 downwards.
TGATATTTGTGGGGGGGGGGAAAATCCATTAAAAAAGTATAAACTAGAATTTTGTGAAAAAAAACCCCAATCAAAATCGGGGGAAAAAAATTGTGAACAAATTGACTAAAATTGGAGATCTCATATTTGTGAATATTTTTTAATTAAAATCGAATTGATTAGAGCAGATTTTTGTGTTTGGGGGCAGGGAGGTGATTAAAGTTTGTTTTTAAAAGTATTTTTATGGGAAACAAATAAAATTGGAGATCTGATTTTTGGGCAATTTTTGAAAATTGTTTTTTTGTGAATTTCTTTTTTATGAAAATAGAATTTTTGTGTGGGAAAAAGGACTCAAATCTAAAATAGGATTTTGGGGGAAAAAAATCATAGATTTGATTTTAAGGCCAACCTAACCTAAGCAAAAGCTAAGGTAATATTTACCGCTCCTTGGGCAGGTGCGCGAGATGGAGTCTGAGCTAGAGGAGGAGAAGAAACAGCGCGCTCAGGCATCAGCCAGCAAGAAGAAGCTGGAAGGAGAACTTAAGGACACGGAGGACCAGCTGGAGGCCACCAATAGGGGGCGTGACGAGGCGCTCAAGCAGCTGCGCAAGATCCAGGCCAGCACTGCCCAACATTCTCATCAGGTTCCTCCCCTCGTTTCCAACTCTACTGACCGTGTCCGTGTCTCGTCCACAACTCAGGGCCAGGTGAAGGATCTCCAACGGGAGCTGGAGGACTCTCGCGCCGCCCAGAAGGAGGTCCTCGCCTCGGCCAGGGAGACAGAGCGCAAATCCAAAGTCACGGAGGCTGACTTGGTGCAGCTAAACGAGGTACGACAGATATGACGTTCTCCATCCATGAGGCCGATGCCATATTTTGCTCATTGTTTGTCATGCAGACACATCGCTGCTGGTCATCTTCTCTATCATGCCTTAGCCTACAAATTCGTTACGATTATCACAGGATATAACAGGTTTCATTACAATAATGATATGATTCCATACCATTCATTATAACATGATTCGATGCAGTCCAATTATGTTGCGATATGATTTGTTCCAAATACTCTGCGATATGATTTATTTCAATTATGATGCAATACGATTCATTGCAGTTAGGATACGATTCATTCCATTACAATACCATTAATTCCAGTTATGGTACAAGTCATTCCAGTTGGCTGGGTTGCAAATTACCTATCCAATAGAATGCAATGTAAACACTTTGAATGCAGCTCATCCAGCTATGTCACACGGTTTTTTTTCTGGTGTCCCGCAGGGCTCAGCCTTTGGTCCTATTTTGTTTAGCATTTATGTAAATGTACTTGGCAGAAATATCCCTGATGGTAGATTTCATTTGTATGCTGACGACACTGTCATTTGTTGTTCCGGCTCCATCGTTGTTGAGGCCCTCGCCTTTAACCTTGTGGAACGTCAGCGTGTTGATTTAAAACTGGTTTTAAATGTTCCCAACCAAAACAAAATTCATGATTTTTTTTTCTAACGATGGGAAAATACCTGAGCATATTCTACTTACAAGGGAACACAATTGACTTAGCGTCTTGCTACAAATTGGGTTTCTTTTATCACCATAGGTCTTGCTTTTCCTTTGCTTCCAGGAGATAGTTGGTTTCTGCCACCTTGCATCCTGTCTGCTTGATTACAGTGACCTTTTATTTATGAATGCCCCTGAAAAATGTCTGAAATTCCTGTACCACGGTGCCCTTACGCCCTCACTCACCACTGTACCCTTTATGGCATAGTGGAGTATTGCTGTATTATTCGATTAATTCCAATTACGATACGATTCATTCCATTTGCAATATGATCCTTCCAATCATGACATGACACAATTCATTCCTATTATGATACGATACAGTTCATTCCACTGATGATATGATACGATTAATTCCAATGACGATGCACTGCAATACAATTCATTACAGTTCCGACATGATTCATTCCATTTAAAATATGATTAATTTAAATTATGATACACTACAATACAGTATGTCTTTCAAAGGGAAATGAATGAAGCTACACGTCCTATCTATCCTAGCTTCTGATATTACAGCAGGAACACCTCTTCTTATGTTTGAAAAAATACTAATTATTCATTTGTATTTGAATTATTAAAAGGTCATTTAAAAAAGAGTAAACATTTTGGAATTCTAAGTCAAATCAAGCATTTTAACTTGAATTCTTATGCCATTTAGATGCTTGCGACGGTCGAGCGAGCTCGAAAGCAGACGGAGGCGGAAAGAGATGAGTTGGCCGAGGAGCTTGCCAGTAACTCCTCTGGAAAGTGAGCACACCCTCCCATCCTTTCTCTTTTTATAATTCATGAGGAGCACTTTTTAGTAGTCTATATCACCCATTTATTAGGAATTACACTACTCGTAAAAAGTTGGGGATCTTTGGCGCTTAGGTGAATTTCTAGGATGAGCTTATCACAGAACGTCGTCAACAGAGATACAGAAAAGACTGGTGGAGTCACAGAAAGGCATACAAATGGAAGTCCTTGGAAATGTGGATGCATCAAAAATGTTGCCATTTAGCTCCTTATTAGAGAACAGCAACTTGTGCAAAAGTACTGAAACGTTCAAGGGTTGGACGCGCATTCAAAGGTTTCGACAAATTAAGTCCACCTGTAACGTTTTTGGTGCATTTTAGGTTTGTCCTGAATTTTCACCCCGATATCACACACGTTTTGTGAGTAGTTTATGCTCTTGAACGCAGCGCCGCTCGTGAAATTCATTTCAGGACCGTGCTGTCCGATGAAAAGCGCCGCCTAGACGCCAAGATCAGCCATCTGGAAGAAGAACTGGAGGAGGAGCAGACCAACATGATGAACCTCAACGAGCGTCTGAGGAAGAGCCAGCAGCAGGTACCTTCGTAGGATCAAGTTGCACGTAGTTTGACCTACGGCTCGGCAGTTAATCATTTTTTTGTTGATTAATTCAAGTTTATTTGTCAGGTTGATTTTTGTAGTCGTTTCGTAGTTCAAAGTGCGCCCCTAGCTGTACTTTTTGGGTGCAGGTGGAGCAGCTTAGCGCCGAGCTGACGTCGGAGCGAGCATCTTCGCAGGCCAAGGAGGCCGCCAGGCAGCAGCTGGACAAGCAGAACCGAGAGTTGAAGGCCAAAGTTCAGGAGATGGAAGGCCAGGGACGATCCAAGCTCAAATCCTCGGTGGGCGCCCTGGAGAACAAACTGAGGGAGATGGAGGAGCAGATGGAGGTGGAGAGCAGGTAAAAAAGAAGACAAGCCGCTGGTGCGTGCATGCTGCTGTTTGTTTACGTCACATTGATAAAAGTGTTGGGACGCAACTCGTCAAGATGATTCGCTTTCATTACGATACGATACAATTCACTCCCATTATACAATCCCGTTCATCCCATTGTGTTCCAATAGCATTGACTCCCCTTACGATACAACACGATTCGCTCCCAATAGGATATGATTCAATCCCTTTACCTCGCAATATAATATGACTCACTCACATTACGATACGTTGTGATTCTTTCCCATTATGATGCGAGACAATCCGAGTCACTTCCATTGCATCGATGCGGTTCCCAAAATGCTACAATAAAATTAATTCCCATTACGATTCAATACGATTCATAACCATTGCAATATGATTCCATACCATTCACGCCCAATGTGATACAAATCCCTCCGATTACAATGTCATAATGGGTTTCACTCCCATTAAGAGACAATACCATTCACTTCTATTATGATGTGATTCAGTCCCACTATGATGCAACACAATATGAGTCACTCTCGTTATGGTCCATTATTATTACAAAGCGATACAATAATGCAGCCCTCGGGAGTTGGTTGACATGATGATTAGGAGAAAGGTTGACATATTGTGTGTCCAGGAGAGCAGGTGGAAAGGCAGTAAGGCTAGAAGTTTAGGGGCAGGGTTGCAATTATACGACTGGGCGAAGTAGTTGTGAGCATCCCAGACAGAGAGAGAGCGTCGTGATTGGTGCAGATTGTAATGGACATGTGGGTGAAGGAAACAGGGGTGGTGAAGAAGTGATGGGTAAGTACGGCATCCAGGAAAGGAACTTGGAGGGACAGATGGTGGTAGACTTTGCAACAAGGATTACATCTTGTGCGGACGATGTAATCTGAAGGACGTTACCGACTGTAAGGTAGTGGGAGGGGAGAGTGTAAGATGACTGGTGGTGGGGAGGAAGATTAAGAAGACAAAGGCAGAGAATAATGTGGTGGAAGCTGAGAAAGGAAGAGTGTTGTGCAGTGTTCTTTCCAATTGCGATGGGATACATTGAACGTAATTCGGTAGCCCACAGTAGTGGTGATAGTAATGAACATGGTTATGACGATGATGATGATGATTGTAGGGAGCGTCAGGCCGGAGCCAAGAACCTGCGTCAAAAGGAGAAGAAACTGAAGGACTTAAGCGTCCAGATGGAGGACGAGAGGAAACAGGCGCAGCAGTACAAAGATCAGGTGACATTGCGCAGGCCCCGAACGCAACACGTGTGTGGCATTCACGACATGATAATGATGTCGTTGTTTCTTGTCCTTGCAGGCCGAGAAGAGTAACACGCGTGTGAAGCAGCTGAAGCTTCAGCTGGAGGAGGCAGAGGAGGAAGTGCAGCGCATGGCCGCCGCCCGCAGGAAGTTGCAGAGGGAGCTGGACGAGGCAGCAGAGGCCAACGACGCCCTCGGCAGGGAGGTCGCAGCGCTCAAGAGCAAATGCAGGTAACGACGGAAAAGAAAAAAAAAAAAAAAGTCACAACCAAAACACACGGCAGCAACACACAGAAAAAAAAAAGGAAGTTGTCCCTGAAATAAAGAAGGATCAATAAGTCGTGCATTTCTGAGGAAAGAGGTTATTGGACAATATCGTATGTTGTATACAATGGACAAAAAGTATTTTTTTATTTTAACAGTATTTTAGAGGAAAATGTTATATATTTCATAATTTATATAAAAAAAAGAAAAATCGAGAAAAGTTGCATATTTCTGAAAACCACATATTTGGTGGGAAAAAAAGTTGTATATTTGCAAAAAAAAAAAAAAAAAAAATCTCATATTTGACCAAAAACAGTCCTATATTTCTGGGGGAAAAAAAGCTGTTCATTTTCTATTAAACAAATTATAAAACCTAGTTTTGAAGGAAAGTCATTTTTCCAAAAGTTGGAAAAAAGTTGAACATTGTCTATAACAAGTCATATCTGCGCCAAAAGTTGTGGATTTTCAAATAAAGTAGTATGTTGTATATTCTCTATAAAAGTCGTATATTAAAAAGCGGTATATTTTCTAGAACAGTTACGAATACAGTAAAAGTAGTATCATCTCGAAAAAAATAAGGTATATCAAAAATGTGTATTTTCTAGAAAAAAAGTGTATTTTCTAAAATTCGGATTTTCTCTGGGAAAGTCAGACTGTATATTAAAAGTAGAATTTTTTCTTTTGAAAAAGTATTATTTAAGTCATTAAATATCCTGAAAAATAGGTATATATTCTGAAACCTGTCTATTCTCTGGAAAAGTTGTATATTAAAAATGGATAACTTCTTGAAAAATGATAGTTGTATATTTAAAGTCTAATTTTCGACCCCCAGATTTTTTGAAGTCGCATATTCTCTAGCTGTCATATATTTCAAAAAACGAAAAAGGAAAGTTGCCTTTTTTTTTTTTTAAGTTATATATTTTCTCGAAAAAAAAGTATATTTCTGAAAAAAGATTTTAGATTTTTGAGGAAAAAAGTTATACACTGTGCATAAATCCATTCCCCCCCCCAGTATTTTAAGTTGAATATTTACTTGATACAAAGTCACACAGTATTTTCTAGAAAAGTCAAACATTTAATTTACACGAGGCACCTCCTCCAGATGTCAGCACTCAAACCTACTGCTCGTCATCCTCCTTCACCTAAACCCTCTTTCTCGTGTTTGTCTCCCTCAGGCGTGGTGGCGAGGCGAGTTTCGGCAGCTCTAGCCCTCGTACTAGCGGCGGCGGCGGCGGCCTCGGTCTTGGCGGAGGTTCCATGAGGAGCTTTGGGGGGCTGACAGGAGGAAGCGTTGGCCGAAACAGGAGCACCATCGTGGAGAACTCGGTGGAGATCCCCGAGGAAGACGAGGAGGAGGAGAAAGCTCGCTCGCCGTCTCCCGCCGCACGAAGCCCCCTGCCTGAGGCTTCCGAGGAGCTCCACGATACCCCTCCGGATGAGTAAACAAGTTATAGCCCCACCTGTTGCTTCGGCATGCACTTAACAGCCTGTGCGACGTTCAAAATATTAAACTAGCAATTAGTGCAACATGTTGAGCAACAAAATAAGAGATCATACTTTTCTTTGTCACAAAAATGTTATATTTAGCGACAAAATTACAATATTTGGTCACAAAAGTTCTATCGCTGACCAACAAAATGTTGTACCCTGTCCCCCAAAATGTTATCATGCTCATAAAGTCGTATACTTGGCCACACGAACGCCCTTTTCCTAAAAACATGACATATTGTCACAAATGTTTTTTTCACATTTTGCCACAAAATTGTCAGCTACAGTACAATATTTGCGCAGAAAAATGCAATAGTTGACTACAAGACACTCTGCATTGTTACAAAAATACTTGCTTGGTCACAGTCTTACGGTTGACCATAAAGAAAAGTTGGATTTTGGTACACAAATTTTATATTAAAAATGTTATGTACTATATTGTTACAAAAATTTTATATTTGTCCACAAAAAAAAAAGGATATTTGGCTAAAAGGTATGTTAATACCCCAAAAAAAGTGTAACGTTTGTTCAAAATGCAATCATTGACTACAAAAAGTCAGATTTTAGCAGAAAAACATTTTTATATTTGGCCACAAGTGCAATATTTGTGAAATAAAATGCACCAAAATGTTATATTTTGCCCCAAAGCACATTGGTTTTGCCATGAATACACTAGATTTGCTCACGTGTGCTTATGAACACATTTGAACATATTTATTGGAATATTAATTAGTTACAAATGCAATTATTTTTTTTGTATGTTGTCTGTTTTTTTTTTTTTCAACTGATTTAGGACAATTTTGCATTGCTGAATCCGAAAATGACATCAGTTTCTCGTGTTCAGGTCAGGGTTTTATGCCAAGTTGCTAACAGTTTATGAACCAAATGTTACAAATTTTGCTTATAGTAAACATTGATAAAAGTGAGTACCTGTACATTGAATGTTACATCATCATTGTTCAAAATTCACAACGTGGATCTCCGTTTGATTTGAACCTCTAAAGTGAAAATTTTACTGGCCATAGTTCAAAAAGTTGACCTGATTGAGCAGAACCAATGTGATATTTCAGCACATTAAAATTGTCCTAAATCAGCTATCAAATCGACAAATTAGTTGTTGATCAGTGTTATTAGTTATCTATATTTACACTTGTCGTGTGTATTGCTATTGAGCACTTGCCAAACGCACGCGACTTATTGTAATGTTTGGAATAAAACATTTAAGGCCATTAAAGTACATTTGAACCCTCCTCTACTTGTACCATTGTTTGTATTTTATTTTGTAAAAGGGTTTGACCCCTCCTAGAAGCAGTCACCTTATCGTGGTGGAGGGGATTGTGTGTCCCAATGATCCTTGGAGCTAATTTGTCAAATTAGAAAAACAAAACAAGCAAAGTAGAAAAACAAAATTCTTTATTGAAAATATAACGAGCCAGTGCCGAGCTGGTAAAGCAAAGCTATAAATTTAAAATAGGCTCAAAGAGCTTCAACATTTCCTAAAACGACATGAACAACAACAACAACAACAACATCTCAGGCATGTTTCTGTAAAAACATGATGCATTAACACGATGAAGGAAGGCAATTCTAAGCGCAGTACCACAAATGGCCACACGGTGTTGGAGGCACCAGGACTGAAAAAAAGTGCTTTTTTTCTAGTTTATAAAAGAAGAAAAAAAGAAGTTTGGAAAATTATGGCGTATGACGACCACACTGAAAAAAATGATGAAAAAAAAAATGATGAAAAAAAAAGAAAAACAATTAAGTTGTTTTTTCAGATAAAAGGTCATCTGTGATAACTTCACATTTTTTCTTGAAATCAGACTAATCTTGAGGGGAAAAAAATCTGTTGTAACTTGCCACCATTTCTGACTATTCTTGTAATGTCGTTTTAAAAATAAAATGGATTTATTCATTTTTTTTTTTTTTTTTTTTTTACAGTACCAAAATCTTTCTAGAAAAACACCATGTATCCCTGAAAAACTACTTTTTTTCTAAAGACCTTTCAATCTTTTTTCCTCCATAAGATGATGATTTTGTATTTGTTTTTGTCTGGAAAAAATAATCAACAAATCTAACTTCAATCTCAGTATTTCTTTCCCCCCAGTGTGGCTGCAATACTCATCTTCACACAAAACCATTTTTGACGCGACGAACATAAATGTCACTTTTCTGCCGCAGCAGAAAAAACAGTGTCGTACAAAAAAAAAAAAAAAAAAAAAAAAAAAAAAAAAAGGCAGTCAGTGAGTTAAGTGCGAGTGCCGATTTGTTCATCTCACACACTCGTGGCCACACCGGGAAAGGCCCGAGAGGTTTGAAATGTCGTCTCCCGTCTCACAGCAGCAGTTTGGCTCCGGTTCCGAAGTCCAACCTCTTGACCAGCCTGCGCAAACGAATCACAAGCGATGAGGTCGGAGTCATCGCGGCGACGAGAGCGGCCCGCCTTACCCTTTGTGGTAGACTCCGTTGGCGGGCGGCGCGCCGGGGAGATTCTCGGCCGGGAGTCCGCGGCCGGCCGGCTGCTCGTGGACGTACTCGCGACACGACGCCAGCTTGGATTCCAGATTCTATCATGTCGGAAAAGGATTTGTAAAGTTCCTGTTGCGCTCCCGTAAGGTCCTACGACCTTGGCCGAGGAGGCCGAGCTCACGTTGCGCTTTGTTTGACATCCCAGAATCAAACCTCGAACCTTTTGACTGCGAGGCAACAATGCTAACTACAGGCACCGAGCGCAAAAGTTCTCACCCCGACTTTCCTGAGCAGCTCGCCGACAATGTTGAGCGCAGAAATTCTGGCCGACGTCGTCAGAGGACTCACAGACGTGCTACTGTCACCTGTGGACAAGACTAAACATCAATACACAGCAATTGCTAAAGCATTAGAATTCAACTTTAATTAAGGTTGAAATCGATTTAAGGTTGAATTCAAACTTCAATCATTGAGGTTTGAATGATATTTCACATTTATTTCATGTTTAATTTACATCTATTGAGTGCTTAGCGGTGTTTTTGGACGGACCCGTGTCGACGGACGGCGTTTTGGGTGCGGAGGGCGCTCTGATATGCGTGGCGGCGGACATTTTGTCTTCAGTCTTTTTGTCTGGAGGGGTGAGGGGCGGCGAGGGGAAGGGCGCCGACGATGACGATGAGGAGGAGGTCATGTGCTTCTGCTGCACGGCGAGCTCCTGGCGTAGGTCTGCAACGCATCAGTCATCAGCAAATTATTCAAAGCGATATTATTGGCTGCAATATTACACCTTTTGTTCTTCGCAAAAACTTTTCTTGCGATATGCCTTTTCTAATGAGAAACAGTTTTAAATAGGTGAATATTTTTTTATTTTATTTTTTTTAAATAAAAAAAAAAATCTGACTTCATTCTTGTGATATGGATTCTTCACTTGACAAAAAAAAAAGGATTCATTATGATTTGTCAAAATTTGCAATCAACATTTAATTCACATTCAAATCATGTTTAATTCATTGTCGACATCATTTTCAACTAAGGTTTAAATTGTTTTAAGGATTAAACCATCTTCACCTTTACAATTTTAATCATGTACATCATTTTGAATTAGGGTGCCAATTGCTTTTGATTGAGGTTGAAGCCATGTTTAACGAATATTTAATTAAAAACTCTCCAAAATGACAGCGGACCATCAATGAGTCAGGAACGTGGTCTGACCTCTGGCTTCATCCTTGAGCCTCTGCACGGACTCCAGAAGGTTCTCCTTGTCGTCCAGCTCGCTCTCCAGGAAGGCGTTCCTCTCGATGGCCTGGTTCGTACGCAGCTCGAAGTCTTCCAAAGACATGATGGTGGCCCTGAAAGCGCAGACTTCAACGTCACGAGCGCTTAAATCGGGCCACGCAAACGCCACCCGATGCAGAAGTCAAAGTCATGGCCTCGCGCACGGAATAGTTGATAAGCAATAATGACGTCAGTTCAAAAAAAACTGGGGGTGTTGAAACCTTTCACCAGGTAAAGTGTGGGTGTTGAAACACCTACATTTGACGCACGTGCGCTGAAAGGGGGGCTGTTGAAATGTTACACTGTGAAAACGTTTCTTGAAAGGCGCTCCAATACTACTTGAGACACCAGTAAATTCAACCGGCTCAACTTCAAACCCCAAATTCTAAAAGGGGTACCTTTGACACAAACCACCCATATACAAGAAGAAAAAAAAAGCTTTCATGGGCAGCGTGAAAGGGGTATACCCTCCTAAGATTTGGGTCAAATTTACACTCTAATCAAGGCTTTTCCCAATTCCCTTACAGCCAGTAGCCACCCCATCTCGCAAAGTGGGAAATTTGCAGATTCACCCCCCCCTCCCAGCAGTGTCAATACCTTTCACACAGTCTAAAAGGTTTAAACATGGCCTCCCCTTGCTCACCTCTTGGCTCGCTCCAGGTCGTCATTGGCCTGTTCCAGCTCCCTGATGTACTTGTGCAGGTGGTCTCGAATGGACGTCGCTTCGGCCAGTTCGCCCTCCAGCGTCGACATCTGACGACACGCCTCCGAGTGCTGTGTGCCGTACTTCTCCTTGGTGGGGGGGGGGGGGGGGGTGAAATGACAAATAAGTCAAGGAGAAGTGACATATTTTTTTGTCGGACTCACCAAATCTAATTCACAACTAAAGCCACTGTCTAGCCTCTATTTGAGTCGTCGTTTTCGTCCCTCACACTGTGTCGGTACCTTTCCCACGTTCCAGCATCACGCTGATGGAACCATATAGGACGCCGATATTAATAATACAGCGTTATTCATATAAGAGGATGAGTCATATGGAAGAACAGACATGGCCGACGGCGTCAACAGCTGCTTCCTGCTGATTCCTCTTGCCTCAATCACCCCCGCTGTGTGCAAGTGTGAGCGTGTAAACCGCCATTAAACCCCACATCTATCAGCCGATCAACAGGGAAACCCCAGACTGAAAAAAATCCATCAATAGACATGTCAGTACAATTATCCCCTTAGGAGGACCGTCAAATATACACCCTCAGTTGTCCATCAGCACAAAATACTAAAATTCTTCAAACAAAATCAAATCTTTCAAAACTATTTCAGCCTGAAGCATACATACGCATGAATTACATTTGAGGACTCAGTCATACGCTTTCTCTAGATCTACAAAAACACAATGCAGCTCCTTCTGACCTTCTCCATCAACACCCTCAAGGCAAATAATGCATCTGTGGTACTCTTTCTAGGCATGAAACCATACTGTTGCTCGCAAGTACTCACTTCTGTCCTGAGTCGAGTCCTCCACTACTCTTTCCCACAACTTCATTGTGTGGCTCATCGACTTTATTCCTCTGTAGTTCCCACTCTGTAGTTTGCACATCACCCTTGCACATCACCCTTTGCACATCACCCTTGTTCTTCAAAAATGGGCACCAGCACGCTTTTCCCCCATTCCTCAGGCATCTTCTCACCCGCTAGAATTCCGTTGAACAAGCTGGACAAAAACTGCACATTCACCTCTCCTAGATGCTTCCATACTGCCACAGGAATCTCATCAGGACCAATTGCCTTTCCATTTTTCATCCTCTTTAATGCCTTTCTAACTTCCCCCTTACTAATCATTGCCACATCCTGGTCCACCACACTTGCCTCTTCTACTCTCCCTTCTCTCTCATTTTCCTCATTCATCAACTCCTCGAAGTATTCTTTCCATCTAGCTAGCACACTGCTGGCACCAGTCAACATATTTCCATCTCTATCCTTAATCACCCTAACCTGCTGCACAACCTTCCCATCGCTATCCCTCTGTCTGGCCAGCCTATATAGATCCTTTTCTCCTTCTTTAGTGTCCAACCTGCCATACATGTCATCATATGCCTCTTGTTTGGCCTTTGCCAACGCTACCTTTGCCCTCCGTCGCATCTCAATGTGTTCCTTTCTCCTCTCCTCGGTCCTCTCAGTGTCCCACATCATCTTAGCAAACCTCTTTTCTTGTATGATGTCCTGTACTTTGAGGTTCCAGCATCAAGTCTCCTTCTCCCCTTTCCTACCAGAAGATACACCTGCTACTGATACTCTCCTGCCTGTCTCTCTGATCACCTTGGCTGTAGTGGTCCAGTCTTCTGGAAGCTCCTCCTGTCCACCGAGAGCCTGTCTCACTTCCTCCCGAAAACCTGCACAACACTCTTCCTTTCTCAGCTTCCACCACATGGTTCTCTGCCTTTGTCTTCTTAATCTTCCCTCCCACCACTAGTCCTCTTACACTCTCCCCTAGCACTCACTACCTAACAGTTGGTAACCTCCTTCAGATTAGATTGTCTGCACAAGATGCAATCCACCTGCGTGCTCCTACCTCCGCTCTTGTAGGTCACCCTATGTTCCTGCCTCTTCTGGAAGAAAACGTGTTCTCTACAGCCATTTCCATCCTTTTTGCCAAGTCTACCACCATCTGCCCACCAAGTTCCTTTCCTGGATGCCGTACTTACCCATCACATCTTCATCACCCCCGTTTCCTTTACCAACATGCCCATTACAATCTGCACCAATCACGACTCTCTCTCGCTCTCGCTCTCTCTCTCTCTCTCTCTCTCTCTGTGTCTGGGATGCTCAGAACTACTTCATCGAGCTCCTTCCAGAATTTCTCTTTCACCTCTAGGTCACATTCTACCTGTGGGTCACAGCCACTAATCACATGATACATACACCAAGCAGACATTACATCACCATTCTTTCCTCTGGTGTTTTTACCAGGTTTCACAAAAATTCATCCGTTTGAAAACTTTGCTTACAGGCCACATAGACTGTGTGCTGTCATGTGACTGTCTAGCTTAGTTTGATTCGGCTAATGGAGTCAAACATCGCTACCAGTTCCGTTGGATTGGTGAAAGTCTCTCTGAAAAAACAAAACATACAGATTGCGCAAGCAATAACTGAATAAAAATTCAAGCATTATTATTATTTACCATCTCTTCTTAGCAAAACTATTCAAATAGAAAGTGTGTTGCATTAACACTACACTGACAAGTACAATTTATCCACAAGTTTACTTAAATTTAATGGAAGAACTGTAGCGCATTACTATTAACCTCTGTCCATAAGCATAAAAGCAGTGAAATATAACAAAAACCAGAGGACTATGTTAAGTATGAAACATTTTTGGGATCCAACATTGTAGTATCAATGGGTCATTTTTCTGTTTTTGTGTCTCTTTTGACTATTTTAAGACACCGAGGCAATTAGAAAAAAAGTTTAAAAAAAAAAAAAAAAAAAGAAATGCCCTCTGGCAAATTTTATACAGCCAAAACGCCTAGAAAATTGTGGGTGGGGGGTGGGGAATAAAACAAACTGGATACTTCATTATGTATATCCTCTCAAGAGCTCCAATACAAATTGATGTGCCTAATGTTGTGTCCAGCGAGTTTTCAATAAATTCCCCACTTCTTCCGCAGTTAAATATCAGATGAACAAGAGAGTCATTCAAGTCCAGTTTGTGCTCTTCGCACAAACGCGACGAGTCACAGAATGTTCCGCCTGGGTCTCATGGCGCTCCCGCCTGGAGGACGCAGCTAACTTTAAAATATTTGCGTGCGGGGAGAGGAACACACTCTGGGGGGGGGAAAAAAAAAAAAAAAAAAAAAAACAATGCCTCTTGTGTTGGTGTAACCGCAGGTTAGGGTTAGAGTTTTGCGCCTTCAGCGTAGTGCCACATCACATCGTGCCCAGCGGCACTGAGCTCAAGCAGATGAAATGCAGAAAAATTAAGACCAAGAAGACAGAGAAGGTCCCCAACTTCCCCCCGCCCCCCAGTACATTTAAGTGTACGGGATAGGTAAAACTAAAGAGGAAGGAAAAAAAGAAATTGACATGGTCTCGCCATATCATGGCTTTTCACCGCCGGAGCGATAAACGGGCGCTCACTGTAGTTTTCAAAAGCGACAAATGTCCTGGTTGGTTACCTTGTAGTTTTCGAGGTCCATTCGCAAGCGGTTGTTAGCGGCCAGCAGCTCACGGTTCCTCGTCTCGTACACTTTGAGCTCTGCTTCCAGCTCTGCCTCGTAGTCGCGGCTCATTTGCTGGAACTCCTGCAGCTCTTCCTGGGCTTCCTCAGCACTGAAAACACACACAAAAAAGGAGAGCATACTCAGACTTTACTCAATAAACTGAGCATTATGCCTATCAACATATTCAAAAAGGACTCCCAAGTTTGTTTGCATCTGAGCAATTGGAAGATGTTGCTCATTTTCCCTAAATTACGCAAGTTCCACTTCAATCCTGTGGCAACAAGCAAGTGATCTCCCACAAGATGCCAATGTGAGCACACAAGATATCTTATTTTTTCATGTGGCGTGACCAGCAAAAATAAGCAAGTCTTCTCTATCGGGTCTGATCCTCTGAAAAAAAAAAATTGGGGGGAAAAAAAAAATGCCTGCGACATTTGAGGAGATCATGTGAGAATGTGCTTTCACAAATGCGAAAGTAAAATCAACTCATATTTCTGATAACACTTGGAGGCATTTCTTGCCAAGGTGTCAATATTTTGGAGGAAAAAATGGGGTTTAACAGGGGAAAAACAAACCTCTGCCGGTGTTTGGCAGTCTTCTCCCTCCAGTAGTGAACTTCCTCCTTCAAGGATCCAAACTCTGGAGTGTCGGGATCCTCCATCTCCATTCCCAGCCTGGCTGAATGCAGCCAAACGCGGCCCAACTTGCCGATGCAGTCAAGCCGTCTGGACGTGCAAAGGAGGTCCATTTGGAAAGCAGTCAATTGGAGCTCGAGTTCCATTTTCCCAATGACAAAATCGACGTGCGTCATGATAAAATAAATAGAAATGGCTCGCCAGGACTTTCTTCCACATTCGGCATACGACTTATTGCTCTTAGTAGGGTTGCGGTGAAGTTTACATCGAAGTCCGTTGTCCACTTGGACAATAGCCAATTTTAATCTCAATTCGTTTTTCATGAAAACTCCCGGTGTGATCGTACATACAACCCATAGAAATAACTCTTTAATTGTTTCTTACATATTCAGCTTAAGACTTAATGATTGTAGTTGGGCCCAGTCAAGCGCGTGAGGAATTCCGTTTGGAAAATGCCCACTTTTAGTCTCATTTACACTTTGTAATCAAAATTCCTGATGCATCGTGTGTAAAAAAAAAAAAATTAATAAAATAAAATAAATTGCTCTTTGGGACTCTCTGTCATATTTGGCAATATACATCTTTGACCCCAGTTGGGTGCAGTCACACCTCCAAGGAAGTCCGTTTGGAAATTAGCCAATTTTACTCTCATTAGACATTTTAATATCATGTACAAAACGGACAGAAATGACTTTGAGGGTCGCTCACATTGCATAGAACATTATTTTTTTTTCATTTCGCCTTTTAAACTCAAATTAACGACTTGAATTAGTTGCAGTAGCGAGACAATGGCAAACGTCATTCGACCAGAACAGACTAAAATAAGTGGATCATATTATGCGTTAAATGGATTTAAAGCTCTCGCGTGAAATGGCTTTTTTTTTTTTTTTTTTTTTTTTTAAAACAAGTTTTCATACAAAGTTTGAACAAATTAAGACACGTCAAAACTTACTAGACAACAAACAAAGATGTACAAAGGACGGTGGTTACTTCAATGTGTAGTGGCGAATAATATTGAAATGACTTACTTCTGGAGGGGTTAGGCAGCTCAAACTTTGCAATCCAAAGAACAAGAGAGTCAATGGAATCTCCTCCTCTCGGCTTTTTAATGCAAATAAGTTAGCTGTCCCTGCTAAAAAAGGAGTTAACCATTTAAATCCCAGCTGATTTAAACACACCGCAGGTCTCCGGGGAGAAAGTGTCGTGGAAAAGGCGACGAAACACGCCCAACGTCTCACTCGCCGCTGACTGACTTTCTTAATGAATAACGACCACGTTTGCCGTCTGGATGTTATTCCGAGAAGTTTAAATCACACTTTACCACAAGCTGGGCGTCACAAACGTTGCTGCCGTAGTGGGATAGGAACGGCGAACAATACACGCTGCCATTCATATTGTCCGGAAACGTCCACCAATCACAAGTTACGTGTCCGGTCTCGTTCCCGCTTTCTATTAGCCGTTGGAGGTGCCAGTCAAATTAAATGGGCGTGGTGTTCGTCTAGTTATCCAATCAACTGAGCGATGAAGGAAGAGTCGTATCTGCATAATCTTTCCAGTCTAGACGTTTTGATGGATTAGAGAGGGTCCGTGATGCCTTTGACGGCTATCGGAAATCGAAATTATCACCCAATCGTTGAGGAATATGATGGATTTTGTGGTGGTATATGTAAATTGTAAATGTACTTCGATGTTTTGTAACTAGGTACAACAAGTAAATACATAAATAAAATAAAGTTTATTGTGCTTTCATCTGTTGTGTTAAAAGTAAGAACCCAACCATTTAAAAGTGTCATTAAGTGAAGTTTGGTGAGTTGGAAGCGCCTGATCACTTCCTGTTCCTCTGATTGGACGATGGCGTTCCCTGATAGCAGGGTCAGAGGTCACCACGGGTCAACTGTGTCCTTTGGCGAGGGATGAAGGCAATTGATCTGATCCGAGTTAATCCACACGCATTCGCCATCGCTTCACATAAAGCTGGTTCACACGCCAACGCTCTCCTTGATACCATCTGACTCACTTACCTGAAACAAAGTGGGATGGATGAAATGGCGATTGTCACTGAAATAGGAGGTAATGAAAGTCACATAAAGGCTTTAAATTCAGAAATGCTAAATACAATCATAATGACACTTCCTGGGTGGGATCCTAGTGTAATCTAGCACCTAACTGAACTGGAAGTGCTGAGTGATAACAGAGGGATTACTTTCAATGTCACCCTGAAAGCGGAGCTAATGACAGTCACAAAACACTTTTGTGCTGATCGGACCTTAATGAAACATCCCGGGTGGCATTCTGGAATAGTCTAATGCTATCCTCGGATGTTTGATTGAATGGCTGAAGACGATGAAGCAATAAAACAAAGATGACACGGTAATGATCCCTGCTGTGTTTTATTTTATTTTTTCTTGACAAGAAAACATTATATGGATAGTTCTTCCCATAATCATAAGAAAGACTTGACATTCTTGACACACTCATTCCACTTACTGTATTAATAATAATAATAATAATAATAAAACGGACATAGGAACTGTGTAGGGAGCTCCAGCACAGTACATAAGGTACCTTGGCTGATGGCAACAAAAACAGTCCTGTTGCCTTCATTCAACCTTTGTAGATTTCAAAGTATGTTAGGACAGGATGTACAGTATGTGTGATGAATTAACACAGCATTGTCATTTTAATAGCTTCAAAATGAGAATTCCAGATCCCTTAGCGAGGCTCTTTTGGGCATCCATTGTGAGGAAAACCCTTTTATTTTGTTGCCAAAACACAAGCTACATACCTGTCTTGTCTCGACGCCTAGACGGCGACGTCCGCGTTAGTCATTCGAGGTAGAAAACCCAAAGTGGATTATATTCAACGCAAACACCGAGATGTGTCGACATGAGAAGGCACGAAATGGCGGCAAAGTAAAATAATGGAGCCCTTCAATTTAGTTTCAGGAGTGTGTGGGCTGCATATTCCGAGAAGACTAAAAGTCAAAGTATTGGATAAACAATGCCAAAGCACTGTCACTACTGCTGTCCTACTTCCCTTGGACGGCGTAACATGGCTGGGCAAACGTTTGAGGTCAAGGTTCTCACGTTCAAGGTCAAGGTCATTCACAAAAATTGTTGAAATGTGTCTCCAAAATATGTACAGGAAAAATAAATGACAAATCCTGAATTATTCTAATTAATAATCGGATTATTTATAATTAACCAATTATTTATTACAGAAAATATCTTGAACGTATGTAGATTTTCATCATTGTATGATTTAAAAGAAAGTGATTAACTAATTATTTAATCAAAGGAATTAATTTTAAAAATTATTAAAAAGACAAAATGCATGTTTTTACAAAAACAAAACTGATTAAATTATATTCACTTTTCATTCATTTCATATTCATTTATCACAGTAAATAATTGTTTAATTAATACACAGTAAATGATCAAATAAAAATGTGAATAAAATAAACAATTTTACATATACAACACTAGTTAATACATTTTCTTAAATAACTGGTTATTTAATGTATTTGAAATACTAAAATAAAATATTTGTAAAAATAATTTTACAGACATTTAACATTTTTAATTATTGTATTTGATCGTTTAATTTAAATGAAATGATAAGTTAACAAATAGGACTAATGAATAATTTTAAGATTTTATTCAATAATTGTTCAATTAAATATGATTTTATTCATTGTAAAAAATATATATTTTTTACCTCATCAGTCAATGAACTGGCCCATCTATCCATTTTAAAAACGTTATAGCAGCACCGCCGAGCTCTAAATGTTCATGTGCCTCTTCAAATGTTACAATTATATTCATGTTTTGGGTTTGATACGTCATAGAGAAATAAATATAGTACTAGAGGTGAAACACATAACACTTAAAGGCACAAAAGTACACGATAAATGCATAGCCTTTAGCATCTTAGCCGCAGCGACAGGGCTGATCTGCAATTGCTTCTGATTGGTTGAGCTTTATGGTTCTGGGGCTACAGCGCCACCTGTTGCATTGGCATGTACACATACATATGGACCCACTGTATACGGCCAAGGGCTTGGACACAACAGGTGCTCCCGGTTGCCAGGTGGTCTTCTCGGTACTCAACAGCAGCACGTGACTAGTTGTCCTCGGGGGTCCCGCGGTCCTGCTTCCTGTCCAGGCGGGCCTGGCGCATCTCCTCCAGTGTCTTGCGGGGGTCCACGATGAAGGCGAGCGCCACGCCGGCTGTGCCGTCGCCGTCCTGACGGGAGAAGCAGAGGAAGGTTGCCCACAGGAAGGCGCAGCAGCCCATGAAGGCGGTGCGCATGTGCAGAGGCAGCAGGGCGAAGTTCAGGAACTGACAACACACACACGCACAATTACAGTTAGCTGGAGCAATTAGCATCACACGTGGTGGGGCACGGTTGTTATTATCAAATACAGTAGCAGCATGCTGTCATTTAACGACAATCTTTTTATCATTACTTAATATCAACGCACTATTATTTAACAAATATGGTGCCGGTGTCTGGTTATTTTTTAATTAATTGGCTACTTTTATGAACGTGCAGTGGATGGTGATTATCACTATCAATTAACACGCAGTTATATAACTATACTTTAACTACAAGTGCAGGATACAATGATAAGTAGAAATCTATAGTGTCATTTATGAATGTTTATTGTCATAACAATTAGCGTAGAGTCGTTTAACTCTGTTTATCATGATTATTAACTGGTATAGAACAATACCTTATATCTATTAGCAATGACTCATGGATGTTCATAGTCATTTAGCGTATGTTCTTTGTCATTATTAATTAACAATCATTTTAACAACTACTAGTGCATGTTTATTATCACTATTAATTAATATTACTGTTCCTGAACAAGGACTAGTCAGCGTATGCTTATTATCATGATCACGTAACACAGTCTTTTCACAACTACTACGTTTATGATTATTATCAACTGATATCGTCATTTAACAACTAGTGGGTGTTTATTATGTTTAACAACTACTACTAACAAAGTTATTTAACAGTTACTACAGTATTTTTTTTTTTAATCAGTACTTGATACACTGTCATTCAACAACGACTACGTTTATTATTAGTACCAATTGACATAAAGCCATTTGACAACTATTAGCTCACGTTTATGATGATTATTAACTGACTTCATGTAATTTAACAACGATGACTCCGCGTTATGATCATTAATCAACAAGAACTTCTCGTTCAGCGATTCTCAACTGCTGTCACATTCCTTTTATTTGCAAGGTCACGACCCACTTCCACGTTAAGAACAACAAAAAGATGTTTTGGGTTTTTGTTTTGTTTTGTTTGAAAATGGCCTCCGAAAACACATGCACAATAGTGTATACTATATTTCCAAACGCTGTTTCCAATGAGTAGGATGTACCGCCAAAAGCGTATTACTAGCCAAGACAGCTGCTAACCAGGAGGCTGAGCGACACGATGTTTGTTCAGAGAGTCAACTAGTGGCTAGGGGCCCAAGGAAGTGAAATTCCCCGTTGCTTACCTAATACACTATGTTCCGTTTGGCAACTTGGTGCACGTCTGCACTGCAGCGAAAGAAACCCTAACACGAATACATATCATCTTTTATTAGCTGTCCGCGACCCACCCATAAGTTTGAGAATCACTGATCTAAAATCATTACAAATCGACATACTAATGCTTAACAACTACTCGGGCGTGTTTATTATGATTTTTAATGAACAACACAGCACAGTTATTCAATTAGTACAAGTGTCTCGTCGACTTTGGTTGCGCTCACATGACGAGGTGTCAAATCGTGTATGCGACCGCTGCGGAGGTCATTTATAAATATGTATACACGCATTCTTTGTGGGCGCATTCTTGTCGATACAAATAGAAAATGGGAAGTGAGTTGAAGACTAGCATGGAATATGAATAATAACCATGATGTTTACCTGCATGAAAGGCCAGTACATGAGTCCAGTCTGCAGGAGGAAACACAACCTGACTTTATCTTCAAAATCAAGTACATTTATGAAGTATACATATATTGTACAAGCATATACTTTACATGAATCAGATTCAAGACTATTTGCGACCAAATGTTGTCAGTCCGCTTCACTTCCACAGATACTACACTAGAGGCATGTGTAATCTGGGTTAATCCCAGTGGCGACGAGGGAGGAGGGTGATCCCCCCCCCACCATCGCTCACCTTCCACGTGTTGAAAAACTTCTCCCGCCAGTCTTCAAGGACGTCCTCCTTTCCCTCCAGGAAGCTCACCCCTGCAAGACAGAACAGAAACTCAACGGAGCTCACGCAAGATCTTTGGTCAAGAATCCAAATTTGTGAAACTGGAAATGGGCAAAATGAACCTTGGAATTGCCGCTTTGAAGCTAAATGAGTGACTTTTGAAAATGACCACATTTCATACTGCTGAGTGAAACGGTCTTCGAGGGCTGAATATTTTCAAAATTCTATGAGGTGCTACTAGACCACTTTCGGGGTCTTTGGCCCAGTAAAATTAAAACGATAAGAATGCAATGAACAGCAGCTACTTAAATTAAAATTTTCACAATGTGTGTCTATTTTTCTTGCAATTGACGTACACACTTACTAAGATGGCAGACATGGTGTCAAACTCGTGGCCCGGGGGCCAGATCCGGCCCGCAACATCATTTTATGTGGCCCGCGAATGCAAATCATGTGTGTCGACTTCATGTTTCTTTTGAAAATACCAAAATTGGTGTCTTGTATAATGTTGAGATATTGCAAGCATTTTATGCTATGATGCGTGTAGAAACTGGCGACGAGGGCTGAATTTTCATAGAACGCCATACAGGGAGTGCTACTAAACCCATTTTGGGAGTATTGGACTCTTTCACTATCAACTTCTAAATCAAAATTAGAATACAATCATATTCTGTACACTTGTTTCACAGTCAACCTACCCGTGTAGAAGACACTGGTGGCCAGCGGGGAGGCGAAGCTCTGGTCCAGCAGCAGCTTTCGGAAGAGCATCCCGGCCGACTTGCCCGGAAAACGTCGCTCCAGCGCCCTCATCCAGAAGTAGTTCAAGTTGCCGTGGAAGGTGACCGCCACCACGGCCACGTTGCGCGTGTGAGTCCAGTCCAGTCGCTCCTTGTGCGCCAGGAGCTGGTGCGCCAGGTCACCTCCGGCGAACAGGCCGCCGTAGAGCGTCACGTTGGCCAGCCAGGGGAAGCGCTTGGCGGCCTCCCGCAGCACCAGCCTCCGCATGCCGAGGAGGTGGTGCGCTCAGCACGCGAATGGGGAACATGTCACGCACTGAAGTTTCTCGCGCATCCTCCTGGACGAGCGTGACGTCATCAGCCAAGATCGCCTCGGAGTCTGCGCACAATGAACCATTTGCAAGAAAGATAAAGCTCGTTTTTTAAATTTATTTGTTTTATTGACACCCCCAGAGAGGTTGTCATTGCGCAGAATTTCGGCATAAAGCCTTATTTGTCATCATTTGAATATTACAAAGACGTCACACGAACGACGTCAGATGAGCAGGGGACCCGAAGAAGATGAGGGGGGAATCCTTCTATTGGTTAATTTGCATGTCAATCAAAGAAAGCCGGTCTGTGATTGGCCCGTCGTGCTTAAAGCCCTGCTCATGTGTAGTTTGTGGATTTGCGTTAGAAACTCAAGCGAACGTGTCTCCGTGTTCAGGCAGCGTTTCTCTCAATCTGGACTTTGGCGACGAAATGAAGGCCAGGAAACATTAAACCAAAAGAAGAAAAAAAGAAGGTACGCTTGACATTACGGGGGCCGTGTTTGACGATGGCTTTGCCGCCGTCGCTTCCTTGTGTTATCCGTCGCTTGTGGTTCGGGTAACAATTCGTCGTGTTTTGGGCCACCAGCGAACTGCTGCCGTCTTGGCGGTGTTGGTCAAGAAGAAACGCTTCTACAATACGATTAATGCGCCTCCGCCATTGCCAAAATTCATAACAGCAACCATAGCTGGAGGCTCTTAAGTCGCCATTGTTTCCAGTTAGCGATACAGCTGTTAACGTTTTTTTTTGGCTAGCTCTGCTGTCATCCTCCTCCCGATTGGGGGACGCTGTAAAAAAAATAAATAATAATTTATGTTAATAGAGACGTTTCTTTTGTGCATAGCACCAAAGCCGAATTTTGAAGAACCGCTGTTATATATAGAAAATAACAATTTCCCTGATGTGTCACATATTGTGGTGTTTTGGCCATCGGGCAAAGTTAAGAAATATGAAATTGTGCAACTGAGTTTGGCTTTTTGGCGTCAGAGCGATAGATACCAGCTATTACATTAACGTTTTAACAGGAACGTTTTTATTTGTCTTCTCATAAAACAAAGCCGATGTTCGCAGAACCGATGATATATTTAGAAAACCACCATTTCTCTTTTGTATGACTTACTGTGGTGTTTTGGCATGAGGGCAAATGTCAAAAAATGTGCGATCGTGCAGCTGGCGCCGGCTTCTTGGCGTCGAGAAGTAGATCCCATCTATGCATAAGCTATTAAGTTAACCAGTTTATGAATAGCAATCATTTGTCTTGCATTCTACGAGAGCCGATGTTAACAGAACCTGTGCTATCTTTACAAATCCATCACTTTTCTGCTTATTTTTTTTTTTGTTATTTTTTTTTAGGATGAATTGTGGTATTTTGCCAGTAGGGCAAATGTAAAAAGAAAAAACAAAAGTGACTTGTGCAATTGACTTTGGCCTCTTGTCATCCAGAGCGATAGATACCAGCTATAAATAAGATATGTTAAGTGTGTGTTATGAGTGTGTGTATGGTTAGGGTGGCGTAATTGGATGACAACAAATATAAGAGATTACGGAAGATGTTGCAACAAGTGATGACATGTCTTCTGGTTGATGATCGTTATGTGGTTTCCATAACTTTGCTCTTTGTCAGAGCATGTGTGGCATTTAACACTGAAACATAAAACCGCCCCCATCACTAAGCATAATGTCTATTTTAATGCCCACACATTATATCTTGCAGAGTATGCTGATGTCGAATCTTCCTTGTTATGGCCTGCTTGTACACTGCAGTCACTTTCAGACCTGGACCAGCAGGACACGTTCACATGCACACCGACCTAAACGCTCCCCAGAAAATAAGCGATTTATCCTCAAATTAAAGCTGAGATGGAGTTCATTGTTGCAACCGCACCCGGGCAATAAGACCAGACATATCTTTTTTTTTTTTTTTTTATCTCGCAGCTGCGTGTTTTCTTCCCGAAAAAGAAGGATTACACGCATGAGAATTAATGACTTCAGGCGTCTTATTTTACTGGGAGAGAAGGAGAGAAAAAAAAAAAAAAGTCATAATAAAAGGCTGGACAGTTGGTGGTACATGATAGGCGTGAGAGAGAGCGCGGACTATTGTTCCGCCAGTGCGTGCCTGCATAATTAAAATGCACATTAATGGGCAGCAGTGTGCAAACAACACTCATGTGCACTATTGTTTGCCGCCGTTGTTTATTCATATGCTTTTTAACTAGTGGATTTATTTATTATTTTTTGACCGAAAGTGTGTGTCGCAGTTCCACACGAAGCACCCCGAGTCTTTTGAAGAGACTTCCTCTTTCGACGCGGCCAAGGAAACGCGCTCGACCGCAGTGAGAAGACTCACAAAAGCGAGTCACAATAACACACCAGAAGACAAATGATAACAACAGACGGTCAGGTTTTAAATCACATTCTGAACTGGCACACAAATATATAAAAAAAAAAAAAGTTAACCGCTATCAATAGCAACACAATAAAAACAATAATCAGTCTATTTTCTATTTTTCATTTATTTTCACAATTCAGGAGTTCCCAGGTTTCTGTCCTGGACATTTCTATATGTCAACTGCCATTGATGTATATATTCATGAAGTACGTTTTTCAACGGGTAGGTGTAGAAGAGGGACTCGCTCAGCTTGTCTGTAAAATTCAGGTTTGCATTGCTCGATAGCGCCTCCCTGAGGGAAGGAGCAGGAAGAGGTGATGACCAGGCTGTGGAGCGTGCAAAATCCAAGAGGTCTTGTCTTAGTTCTGCCAGCGTGCAAGTCCTCAAGGGTGGGTAGGGGGGGGTACCGACAATCTTTTCAGCAGTTTTGATTGTCCGTTGCAGTCGGAGTTTGTCCTTTTTTTGTGGCAACACCGAACCAGACTTATCGAGGAAGACGGCACTGATTTGATGCCTGCTGTGTAGAACTGCCTCAACAGCTCCAGCTCCAGGGCAGTTGGACAGCGCGAGCGGCAGCTGTGGTGACTGATGCCCCCCGAAGTGACTGTGGCGTCGTCGGCAAACTTCAGGAGTTTGACAGCTGAGTGCGTTGAGGTGCAGTCCTTATTGTGTTGAGAGAAGAACAGCGGAGAAAGGACACATCCTTGGGGCACCCCAGTGCTGATGGTGCGTGTGGATGAGGTGGTGTCCCCCAGCCTCACCTACTGTGCCCTGCCCGTCACGAAGCTGTGGGTGGGATGCAGGGAGCGCTACATACTACACTGTGTGGATGTGGTGCATGCCAGAATCGATTCATGACCAAATTGTCTTGATTTTTCTGACATTTGGGCAATTCAATGTGATGCTGTCACATTATGCTACGCTAGCTATGTGTGCTAACTTCCTGCGTGTGTGTGCGCGTGCACGCATGTGTGTCTGCGTTCGTGCGTGTGTGCCAGTAAGTCGTGAGTGAGTGGCGATGATGTCGGTAGAGGTGGACGTGCTGCTGCAGGAGGCCAAGGAGAGCATCGAGGCGGCTCAGAACTTTCGCAGCGAGCTGCAGCAGAGACTCAATGGACTCAACCAGGCACGCAAACAGGTGCGCTTACTCCTCCTCCTCATCATCATCATCATCATCATGGGCCTATATTTTGCTAAATTAACCTTTTCTAGTATTTTGGATGTAATATTGTCTCTATGGTGCCTCAGTAAACATGAAATATGAATTAAAATTGTCCACGCATTCCTGAGCTCCGCACATTTTTCTGCCAAGAGGCCTGAAATCAGGTCATTCGAATTTCTCGAGCTTATCTACGTCAGTCGCGAAGATCTCCGCCTAGCTCTCCAGCGCTGTCAACATAACAAAGACGTGTGCTCTCACAATTGGGTCTATGACACGGAGGCAACCAATCAGAGGAAAGGGGGCGGTCTTAGTCAAATATGGACGAAGCGGATCCAAAACTTGGTCAAACAGAAGTAACTGTCGGAGAGGCCTTTTCTGGACACTCGTATGACAAAAATAAGGTGCTTTTTTATTTTATTTCTTTATTTTATTATTATTATTTTTTTTTTAAATAACTGAAATTGACACTTGTCCACATTAGAGAGTCACTCTATGGACGTCTAAATACCCAAAATATGGGAGCTTTCATAGACTTGCTTTCTTTATGACTGTTGAAAACAGAAGTGGTAAAATGCGCACTATTGAAACCCGAACACTTACTTGAAACCCAATTTCGAAACCCAAACTCAAAGCCATAACCCTACCTTGAAAGCATAACTGTTGTTTAAAACCCCAACTCAAGCTTGAAATGCTAACCCAGGCCTGAAACCCTTACTTAAAGCCCTAACCCTGGCTTTGAAGCGCTACTTGAAAAGTCAACACTACCTCGATACCCTAACCTAGACGTTATACCCCAACACTTAAAACTCGAAACCTAACCCCGTCTTAAAAACTCTACTTTGAAAAATGAAACCCGTCTCAAAACCCTAACCTAGACTTTAAACCCCAACCCTGTCTTGACATACTAACCTTGATTTCAAACCCTAACCGCTTTTAGATCCCTAACCTTGCCCATAAACTTTACTTTTCAACCCTAAACCTGTTGAAACGTTGACAGAGACTCGCAGGGGCATTTATTTCTTTCCTCCCTGGCGGTGATGTCTCTTCCTTCCTGTTTTGGTCTTCACTGATCCAAGCGGCAGCAGCGCTCAGTAAACAATGTCTCCACTTCCTGTCGCCGCTCGCTCACATCAAGCCCCCGCGTCCCTCGGGCCCACAAACATTCTCGCTGCGACCAACAAAGACTTTTTATTGTTTGATTGCCGTGTTTATTTTTACTGGACACACCATCACACATGAACGACGAGCTAGCCGACTGGGGACGTATTTTTATGATGTTAACGCATCACATCATATCAGTTGATAGCACTAAATTTGTAGCCTAGCAAGTCTTGGGAGTCTTCAATTAACCTACCTAGCATATTTTTGGGATGCGGGAGGAAACTGCAGAAAACCCACGTAGGCACGGGAGAACGAGCAAAGTCCTCACAGGCGAGGCCGGATTTGAACCCGGGTCCTCAGAACTGTGAGGCAGGTGTGCTAACCAGTCGTCCACCTTGCTGCCCCGATGTCGAATTA